>NC_052310.1:39246824-39546824 GCF_016432855.1 Salvelinus namaycush | reverse complement strand
AGTACACTTGTGGTAAATTCAATTGTTTGGACATGATTTGGAAAGACACACAACCGTCTATATAAGGTCCCACAGTTGACAGTGCATATCAGAGCAAAACCAAGCCATAAGGTCGAAGGAATTGTCCGTAGAGCTCTGAATCAGGATTGTGTCGAGGCACAGATCTGGGGAAGGGTACCAAAACATTTCTGCAGGATGGAAGGTCCCCAAGAACACAGTGGCCTCCATCATTCTTAAATGGGAGAAGTTTGGAACAACCAAGACTCTTCCTAGAGCTGGCCGCCCAGCCAAACTGAGCAATCGGGGGAGAAAGGTCTTTGTCAGGGAGGTGACCAAGAACCCGATGGTCACTCTGATGAAGCTCCAGAGTTCCTCTGTGAAGATGGGAGAACCTTCCAGAAGGACAATCATCTCTGCAGCACTCCACCAATCAGGCCTTTATGGTAGAGTGGCCAGACGGAAGCGTCTGAATACTTATGTAAATGTGATATTTCAGTTTTGTATTTTTTTTAATACATTTGCAAAAATGTCTTAACCTGTTTTTGCTTTAGCATTATAGGGTATTGTGTGTAGATTGATGTGGGGAAAAAACGTTTTAATACATTTTAGAATAAGGCTGTAATGTGGAAAAAGTCAAGGCGTCTGAATACTTTCCAACTACACTAGACACTGAAGTAGCTTACCAAGACGACACTGAATGTTCCTGAGTGGCCTAGTTACAGTTTTGACTTAAATCGCCTTGAAAATCTATGGCAAGACTTGAAAATGACTATCTAGCAATGACCAACAACCCCACAGAGCTTGAAGAATTTGTAAATGTACAATCCAGGTGTAGAAAGCTCTTGGAGACTTACCCAGAAAGACTCACAGCTGTAATCGCTGTCAAAGGTGACTCTAACATGTTTTGACTAAGGGGTGTGAATACTTCTGTAAATTTTATTTTCAATAAATGTGTGAATTTCTAGAAACATGTTTTCACTATATGGGTATTGTGTGTAGATGGGTGAGAAAAATAAATACATTTAATCCATTTTGAATTCGGGCTGTAACAACAATGTGGAATAAGTCAAGGGGTATGAATACTTTCTGAAGGCACTGTGTGTGTGTGTGTGTGTGTGTGTATGCATACGGTAGTGTATGTATGTATGTATGTATGTATGTACAGTGGGGAGAACAAGTATTTGATACACTGCCGATTTTGCAGGTTTTCCTACTTACAAAGCATGTAGAGGTCTGTAAACTGTGAAAGACGGAATCTAAAACAAAAATCCAGAAAATCACATTGTATGATTTTTTAAGTAATTAATTTGCATTTTATTGCATGACATTTGAAGTATTTGATCACCTACCAACCAGTAAGAATTCCGGCTCTCACAGACCTGTTAGTTTTTCTTTAAGAATCCCTCCTGTTCTCCACTCATTACCTGTATTAACTGCACCTGTTTGAACTCTGTACCTGTATAAAAGACACCTGTCCACACACTCAATCAAACAGACTCCAACCTCTCCACAATGGCCAAGACCAGAGAGCTGTGTAAGGACATCAGGGATATAATTGTAGACCTGCACAAGGCTGGGATGGGCTACAGGACAATAGACAAGCAGCTTGGTGAGAAGGCAACAACTGTTGGCGCAATTATTAGAAAATGGAAGAAGTTCAAGATGACGGTCAATCACCCTCGGTCTGGGGCTCCATGCAAGATCTCACCTCGTGGGGCATCAATGATCATGAGGAAGGTGAGGGATCAGCCCAGAACTACACGGCAGGACCTGGTCAATGACCTGAAGAGAGCTGGGACCACAGTCTCAAAGAAAACCATTAGTAACACACTACGCCATCATGGATTAAAATCCTGCAGCGCACGCAAGGTCCCCCTGCTCAAGCCAGCGCATGTCCAGGCCCATCTGAAGTTTGCCAATGACCATCTGGATGATCCAGAGGAGGAATGGGAGAAGGTCATGTGGTCTGATGAGACAAAAATAGAGCTTTTTGGTCTGAACTCCACTCGCCGTGTTTGGAGGAAGAAGAAGGATGAGTACAACCCCAAGAACACCATCCCAACCGTGAAGCATGGAGGTGGAAACATTATTCTTTGGGGATGCTTTTCTGCAAAGGGGACAGGACGACTGCACCGTATTGAGGGGAGGATGGATGGGGCCATGTATTGCGAGATCTTGGCCAACAACCTCCTTCCCTCAGTAAGAGCATTGAAGATTTTTTATTTATTTTTTATTTTTTTATTTTATTTTTTTTTTTTTTTTTTTTAATTTTTTTTATTTAACCTTTATTTAACCAGGTAGGCAAATTGAGAACACGTTCTCATTTACAATTGCGACCTGGCCAAGATAAAGCAAAGCAGTTCGACACATACAACAACACATAGTTACACATGGAGTAAAAACAAACATATAGTCAATAATACAGTGAAAAAAAATAAGTCTATATACAATGTGAGCAAGTGAGGTGAGATAAGGGAGGTGAAGGCAAACAGATATATGTATAAATAAATAAAAATATAAAAAGGCCATGGAGGCGAAGTGAGTACAACACAGCAAGTAAAATAAAAACTAAAAAAAACACTGGAATGGTTGGTTTGCATTGGAAGAAAGTGCAAAGTAGAGACAGAAATAATGGGGTGCAAAGGAGCAAAATAAATTAATAAATAAATACAGTAGGTAAAGAGGTAGTTGTTTGGGCTAAATTGTAGATGGGTTATGTACAGGTGCAGTAATCTATGAGCTGCTCTGACAGCTGGTGCTTAAAGCTAGTGAGGGAGATAGGTGTTTCCAGTTTCAGAGATTTTTGTAGTTCGTTCCAGTCATTGGCAGCAGAGAACTGGAAGGAGAGGCGTCCAAAGGAAGAATTGGTTTTGGGGGTGACTAGAGAGATATACCTGCTGGAGCGCGTGCTACAGGTAGGTGCTGCTATGGTGACCAGCGAGCTGAGATAAGGGGGGACTTTACCTAGCAGGGTCTTGTAGATGACCTGGAACCAGTGGGTTTGGCGACGAGTATGAAGCGAGGGCCAGCCAACGAGAGTGTACAGGTCGCAGTGGTGGGTAGTATATGGGGCTTTGGTGACAAAACGGATGGCACTGTGATAGACTGCATCCAATTTATTGAGTAGGGTTTTGGAGGCTATTTTGTAAATGACATCACCGAAGTCGAGGATTGGTAGGATGGTCAGTTTTACAAGGGGTATGTTTGGCAGCATGAGTAAAGGATGCTTTGTTGCGGAATAGGAAGCCAATTCTAGATTTGACTTTGGATTGGAGATGTTTGATGTGGGTCTGGAAGGAGAGTTTACAGTCTAACCAGACACCTAGGTATTTGTAGTTGTCCACATATTCTAAGTCAGAGCCGTCCAAAGTAGTGATGTTGGACAGGCGGGCAGGAGCAGGCAGCGATCGGTTGAAGAGCATGCATTTGGTTTTACTTGTATTTAAGAGCAGTTGGAGGCCACGGAAGGAGAGTTGTATGGCATTGAAGCTCGCCTGGAGGGTTGTTAACACAGTGTCAAAAGAAGGGCCAGAAGTATACAGAATAGTGTCGTCTGCGTAGAGGTGGATCAGAGAATCACCAGCAGCAAGAGCGACATCATTGATGTAAACAGAGAACAGAGTCGGTCCAAGAATTGAACCCTGTGGCACCCCCATAGAGACTGCCAGAGGCCCGGACAACAGACCCTCCGATTTGACACACTGAACTCTATCAGAGAAGTAGTTGGTGAACCAGGCGAGGCAATCATTAGAGAAACCAAGGCTGTCGAGTCTGCCAATGAGGATGTGGTGATTGACAGAGTCAAAAGCCTTGGCCAGGTCAATGAATACGGCTGCACAGTATTGTTTCCTATCGATGGCGGTTACGATATCGTTTATGACCTTGAGCGTGGCTGAGGTGCACCCATGACCAGCTCTGAAACCAGATTGCATAGCGGAGAAGGTGTGGTGTGATTCGAAATGGTCGGTAATCTGTTTGTTGACTTGGCTTTCGAAGACCTTAGAAAGGCAGGGTAGGATAGATATAGGTCTGTAGCAGTTAGGGTCAAGGGTGTCCCCCCCTTTGAAGAGGGGGATAACCGCAGCTGCTTTCCAATCTTTGGGGATCTCAGACGACACGAAAGAGAGGTTGAAGAGGCTAGTAATAGGGGTGGCAACAATTTCAGCAGATAGTTTTAGAAAGAAAGGGTCCAGATTATCTAGCCCGGCTGATTTGTAAGGGTCCAGATTTTGCAGCTCATTAAGAACATCAGCTGACTGTATTTGGGAGAAAGAGAAATGGGGAAGGCTTGGGCGAGTAGCAGAGGGGAGGGCAGTGCTGTTGTCCGGGGTAGGGGTAGCCAGGTGGAAAGCATGGCCAGCCGTAGAAAAATGCTTATTGAAATTCTCAATTATAGTGGATTTGTCGGTGGTGACAGTGTTTCCTATCTTCAGAGCGGTTGGAAGCTGGGAGGAGGTGTTCTTATTCTCCATGGACTTTACGGTGTCCCAGAACTTTTTTGAATTTGTGTTGCAGGAAGCAAATTTCTGCTTGAAAAAGCTAGCCTTGGCTGTTCTAACTGCCTGTGTATATTGGTTTCTGGCTTCCCTGAAAAGTTGCATATCACGGGGGCTGTTCGATGCTAATGCAGAACGCCATAGGATGTTTTTCTGTTGGTTAAGGGCAGTCAGGTCAGGAGAGAACCAAGGGCTATATCTGTTCCTGGTTCTAAATTTCTTGAATGGGGCATGCTTATTCAAGATGGTGAGGAAGGCATTTTTAAAAAATGACCAGGCATCCTCTACTGACGGGATGAGATCAATATCCTTCCAGGATACCCCGGCCAGGTCGATTAGGAAGGCCTGCTCGCTGAAGTGTTTCAGGGAGCGTTTGACAGTGATGAGTGGAGGTCGTTTGACCGCTGACCCATTACGGATGCAGGCAATGAGGCAGTGATCGCTGAGATCTTGGTTGAAAACAGCAGAGGTGTATTTGGAGGGCAAGTTTGTTAGGATGATATCTATGAGGGTACCCGTGTTTACGGAATTGGGGTGGTACCTGGTAGGTTCATTGATAATTTGTGTGAGATTGAGGGCATCAAGCTTAGATTGTAGGGTGGCTGGGGTGTTGAGCATGTTCAAATTTAGGTCGCCTAGCAGCACGAGCTCTGAAGATAGATGGGGGGCAATCAGTTCACATATAGTGTCCAGAGCACAGCTGGGGGCAGAGGGTGGTCTATAGCAGGCGGCAACGGTGAGAGACTTGTTTTTAGAGAGGTGGATTTTTAAAAGTAGAAGTTCAAATTGTTTGGGAACAGACCTGGATAGTATAACAGAACTCTGCAGGCAGTCTTTGCAGTAGATTGCAACACCGCCCCCTTTGGCCGTTCTATCTTGTCTGAAAATATTGTAATTGGGGATAAAAATGTCTGAATTTTTGGTGGTCTTTCTAAGCCAGGATTCAGACACGGCTAAAACATCCGGGTTGGTAGAGTGTGCTAAAGCAGTGAACAAAACAAACTTAGGGAGGAGGCTTCTAATGTTAACATGCATGAAGCCAAGGCTATTACGGTTACAGAAGTCATCAAAAGAGAGCGCCTGGGGAATAGGAGTGGAGCCAGGTACTGCAGGGCCTGGATTCACCTCTACATCACCAGAGGAACAGAGGAGAAGTAGGATAAGGGTACGGCTAAAAGCTATGAGAATTGGTCGCCTAGAGCTATTAGAGCAGAGAGTAAAAGGAAGTTTCTGGGGGCGATAAAATAGTTTAAAGGAATAATGTACAGACAAAGGTATGGTAGGATGTGAATACAGTGGAGGTAAACCTAGGTATTGAGTGATGATGAGAGAGATCTTGTCTCTAGAAACATCATTGAAACCAGGTGATGTCATCGCATATGTGGGTGGTGGAACTGAGAGGTTGGATATGGTATAGAGAGCAGGGCTAGAATCTCTACAGTGAAATAAGCCAATAAACACTAACCAGAACAGCAATGGACAAGGCATATTTACATTAAGGAGAGGCATGCTTAATCGAGTGATCAATAAGGGTCCAGTGAGTAGAGGTTGGTTGGGGTCGTGGCGATCCAGACAGCTGGCCGGGTATATGGCTATCGGTAGCAGCATAGGATGGAGGTCTGTTTGTAGATACCTCGTGCGTTTCCGTCGGTAGGTTCCGTGTAGTGGGGTTTTGTTCAGATAGCAGCCGATAAGACAGCTAACGATTAGCGGGCCTCAGATGAGCGTTCAGGTAACGTCGGGACGGAGGTGCCGGTTGGATAAATCCCTCGGGCAGATAACGTCGGCAGTCAGTCGTGAAGGCCCGGTGGGGTTCCGTATCTGCAGCAGCAACAAAAGAAACGGGTCCGGATGGTGATGGAACTCCTCAGCTGGCTAGCTCCAGCATGATTTGAGTTTGCTCCGGGGTCGACGTAAGCCAATAGTCACACGGTATGCAGCTAGCTAGCTGCGAAATCAAGGTGCAAGTGTCCAGAGCCTGCGGTTGGAATCCGGGGAAACTGAGAGAAAAAAAAGTCCCGGAATGCTCCGGTCCGAGTCGCGTTGCACAAAAGTGCCGGTAGATTATCGAGCTAAAGGAATAGCTGATGACCGCAAAACGTGGGCAGCTGAAACACCAACGCTAGCCAGCAAACCGGCTAATTTCGGGGCAGCTACAGATTAGCTTCTGGCTAGCTATCGGAGTAGCTTCTGGTTAGCTTTCAGGCTAGCTTCTGAATTAGCCCCTGGCTATCTTCCACGATGGATTTTCAGATTGAGGTAAATAATACTTATTGTAATTGGTGAAGCGGGTTGCAGGAAAGCTTTTGCAGGAAAGCTTTTGTAGTTGAGTTCTTGGATAATAAAATAAATTAAAGATATGTGAAGAAAAGGTGTAAATATATATACATACAGGACACGACACGACAATACGGAAAAAGACGTCTGAACTGCTAAGCCACCTTGGAATGAAGATGGGTCGTGGCTGGGTCTTCCAGCATGACAACGACCCGAAACACACAGCCAGGGCAACTAAGGAGTTGCGTAAGAAGTAAGAAGCATCTCAAGGTCCTGGAGTGGCCTAGCCAGTCTCCAGACCTGAACCCAATAGAAAATCTTTGGAGGGAGCTGAAAGTCCGTATAGCACAGCGACAGCCCCGAAACTTGAAGGATCTGGAGAAGGTCTGTATGGAGGAGTGGGCCAAAATCCCTGCTGCAGTGTGTGCAAACCTGGTCAAGAACTACAGGAAACGTATGATCTCTGTAATTGCAAACAAAGGTTTCTGTACCAAATATTAAGTTCTGCTTTTCTGATGTATCAAATACTTATGTCATGCAATAAAATGCAAATTAATTACTTAAAAATCATACAATGTGATCTTCTGGATTTTTGTTTTAGATTCCGTCTCTCACAGTTGAAGTGTACCTATGATAAAAATTACAGACCTCTACATGCTTTGTAAGTAGGAAAGCCTGCAAAATCGGCAGTGTATCAAATACTTGTTCTCCCCACTGTATGTATGTATGTATATATATATACACTGCTCAAAAAAATAAAGGGAACACTAAAATAACACATCCTAGATCTGAATGAATGAAATATTCTTATTAAATACTTTTTTCTTTACATAGTTGAATGTGCTGACAACAAAATCACAAAAATTATCAATGGAAATCAAATTTATCAACCCATGGAGGTCTGGATTTGGAGTCACACTCAAAATTAAAGTGGAAAACCACACTACAAGCTGATCCAACTTTGATGTAATGTCCTTAAAACAAGTCAAAATGAGGCTCAGTAGTGTGTGTGGCCTCCACGTGCCTGTATGACCTCCCTACAACGCCTGGGCATGCTCCTGATGAGGTGGCGGATGGTCTCCTGAGGGATCTCCTCCCAGACCTGGACTAAAGCATCCGCCAACTCCTGGACAGTCTGTGGTGCAACGTGGCGTTGGTGGATGGAGCGAGACATGATGTCCCAGATGTGCTCAATTGGATTCAGGTCTGGGGAACGGGCGGGCCAGTCCATAGCATCAATGCCTTCCTCTTGCAGGAACTGCTGACACACTCCAGCCACATGAGGTCTAGCATTGTCTTGCATTAGGAGGAACCCAGGGCCAACCGCACCAGCACATGGTCTCACAAGGGGTCTGAGGATCTCATCTCGGTACCTAATGGCAGTCAGGCTACCTCTGGCGAGCACATGGAGGGCTGTGCAGCCCCCAAAGAAATGCCACGCCACACCATGACTGACCCACCGCCAAACCGGTCATGCTGGAGGATGTTGCAGGCAGCAGAACGTTCTCCACGGCGTCTCCAGACTCTGTCACGTCTGTCACATGTGCTCAGTGTGAACCTGCTTTCATCTGTGAAGAGCACAGGGCGCCAGTGGCGAATTTGCCAATCTTGGTGTTCTCTGGCAAATGCCAAACGTCCTGCACGGTGTTGGGTTGTAAGCACAACCCCCACCTGTGGACGTCGGGCCCTCATACCACCCTCATGGAGTCTGTTTCTGACCGTTTGAGCAGACACATGCACATTTGTGGCCTGCTGGAGGTCATTTTGCAGGGCTCTGGCAGTGCTCCTCCTGCTCCTCCTTGCACAAAGGCGGAGGTAGCTGTCCTGCTGCTGGGTTGTTGCCCTCCTACGGCCTCCTTCACGTCTCCTGATGTACTGGCCTGTCTCCTGGTAGCGCCTCCATGCTCTGGACACTACGCTGACAGACACAGCAAACCTTCTTGCCACAGCTCGCATTGATGTGCCATCCTGGATGAGCTGCACTACCTGAGCCACTTGTGTGGGTTGTAGACTCCGTCTCATGCTACCACTAGAGTGAAAGCACCGCCAGCATTCAAATGTGACCAAAACATCAGCCAGGAAGCATAGGAACTGAGAAGTGGTCTGTGGTCACCACCTGCAGAACCACTCCTTTATTGGGGGTGTCTTGCTAATTGCCTATAATTTCCACCTGTTGTCTATTCCATTTGCACAACAGCATGTGAAATTTATTGTCAATCAGTGTTGCTTCCTAAGTGGACAGTTTGATTTCACAGAAGTGTGATTGACTTGGAGTTACATTGTGTTGATTAAGTGTTCCCTTTATTTTTTTGAGCAGTGTATATATGTATATATATACTACCGTTCAAAAGTTTGGTGTCACTTACAAAAGGCCTTGTTCTTGAAAGAAAAGCACCTTTTTTTGTCCATTAAATAACATCAAATTGATCAGAAATACAGTGTAGATATTGTTCATGTTTAAATTACTAGTGTAGCTGAAAACGGCAATTTTTTTCTGGAATATCTACATAGGCGTACGGAGGCCCATTATCATCAAACATCACTCCTGTGTTCCAATGGCACGTTGTGTTAGCTAATCCAAGTTTATCATTTTAAAAGGCTAATTGATCATTAGAAAACCCTTTCGCAATTGTTAGCACAGCTGAAAACCGTTGTTCTGATTTAAAGAAGCAATAAAACTGTCCTTCTTTAGACTAGTTGAGTATCTGGAGCATCAGCGGGTTTGATTACACGCTCGATTACAGGAGGTGTGATGGTGTGGGGGTGCTTTGCTGGTGACACGGTCTGTGATTTATTTAGAATTCAAGGCACACTTAACCAGCATGGCTACCACAGCATTCTGCAGCGATACGCCATCCCATCTGGTTTTTGCTTAGTGGGATTATCATTTGTTTTTCACCAGGACAATGACCCAACACACCTCCAGGCTGTGTAAGGGCTATTTGACCAAGGAGAGTGATGGAGTGCTGCATCAGATGACCTGGCCTCCACAATCACCCGACCTCAATCCAATTGAGATGGTTTGGAATGAGTTGGACTACAGAGTGAAGGAAAAGCGGCCAACAAGTGCTCAGCATATGTGGGAACTGTTGGGAAATCATTCCTCATGAAGCTGGTTGAGAAAATGCCAAGAGTGTGCAAAGCTGTCATCAAGGCAAAGAGTTGCTACTTGGAAGAGTCTAAAATATATTTAGATTTTTTTAAACACATATTTGGTTACTACATGATTCCATATCTTCTCTATTCTTCTACAATGTAGAAAATAGCAAAAAGAAAAACCCTTGAATGACTAGGTGTGTCCTGTATATACACTAAGTAGTAGCCAGTTTATTATGTACACCACCCCGTTCACGAACATGGTTCGCTCCTGCAGACAGTGAGTCACGTGGCCGTGGTTTGCTGTATAAAGCAGGCAGACCGGCCTCCTGGGCTTTTCACGAACGACATTGTCTAGTCTTTACTGAGAATGGTATGACAAACATCCAGTCAGCGTCAGTCCTGTGGGCGAAAATAGCTTGTTGATGAGAATGGCAAGAATTAAGCTGACAGGCGGGCCACAAATAGTCATATAACGGCACAGTACAACAGTGTGCAAAACGGCATCTCAGAACGCACAACTCGTCGGTCCTTGAATTTGGCGAAGTGGCATGAGTTTATGGCCCCATCCAGCCTGATGTCAACGGTACAGGCTGGTATCGGTGGTGTAATGGTGTGGGTAATGTTTTCCTAGGTCCGTTCATACCAATTGAGCAACGCTTCCATGCCTGAAGAAATGAGGCTGTTCTGGAGGCAAAGGAGGGTTTGACCCGGTACTAGATGGGTGTACCTAATAAACTGGCATCTGGGTGTATATAGCTGTGATCCTTTGCTGGTGACTGTCGTATGGTCCCCTGTCCCCTCTGATAGC
Source organism: Salvelinus namaycush (assembly GCF_016432855.1). Lineage (NCBI taxonomy): Eukaryota > Metazoa > Chordata > Actinopteri > Salmoniformes > Salmonidae > Salvelinus > Salvelinus namaycush. The sequence goes on along the minus strand of NC_052310.1, from coordinate 39,536,144 downwards.
TGTGTGACAATCAAAAGTCAAGCTGCACTGTGTTACTAGGGAAAGACCAACTATGTTGCTGTGAAACTGCCATCTCTCTGCATGGCATGTGATCTGAGTAGAACTACAAGCAGTTTCCATTGACTGCCCGTTAACCAGAGGCTAGCCCTCCCAGAATGGATTCACACCACATAGGCCTATTTACTGTCGTATTATCTACCAACATTCTACTGTCTGATTTTAGTCCAGCCCTGCTGTCAGTGTAGAAGAGGTAGCTTTAGCAAAATAGATGATAGAGGATGAATGGGCTGGTCGGAGCTTTGAGGATGGGACGGTGTGTGTGTGTGTGTGGGGGGGGGGGGGGGGGAGGGAGACTGGCCCTGATGTGAAGTAATCTCTTTTAACTGGCCAGAGGATTACTCTGCCCAAAACATGCTCTGTCCCCACACTCACTCGGTCAAAGGTGGCCTTTAGCCAGGGGATGGGCAGTTGAAAGAGTATCGGTGTTTTGTGTTGCTGGCCTAAAATAATTTTGAATACTCGCATCTCAGCGTGAAACGGGGTTGAAGGGGAAAAGTTTGCGGTAATTGTTCCAATTACTGGTTGTTCTGATACACAACTCAACACATTATTTTCAAAGCGATTGACATACTCCAGACAAACACAACTTAGTTAGACATTTTGCCAGTGCTTATAAATTTAACGAGCAGAATAGTTCAAAATGTAGTACTTCTATTCAATTATAAGTAAACAAATTGCAAACCTTGAATCGAGTACTCGCGGTCACCCCTAGTACACAGCTTTAAAATCCTCCTTCCTCATCCTTGGGGATTCTATTATTTTTGTGTTGAGCCTAAATTGATGAGATTTCCCAGTTCTCTTTAGAGGTCTATTGATAGTGTGATTGGGAATAGGCCTAAATTGGCGAACAGTTGAGGCCCTAAATTGCATGCCTGTTTCAACATATGCTGACGTGTTGCGGTAGAGGAGTTTGCAATCAGGAACCTTATTAGCCGATGAAGCACTGGCGATCTCGTGTAAAAGAGACCAAAATGTCCTGTCTTGTTGTCTTTGTTCTCACCAGCCGTCTGTCTTATTTTTTTTCTGTCTTTCTCTCATTCTCTTCCTCTCTCTCCTCATGCTGCCGATTCGTGACGGGCTGTCTCATCATCAGGCTGCGATCAGTCAAACCTGGGTCTACGCAGTTGCGTTATCATTCTTTTTCTCTCCCGACTACCTCCCCCATCACCCCCCCTCCGATCATTTATTACTGTTGTCATTTTCATTACTGCTCTGCTTGTTGTTTCTGAATAAGAAGTCTCTCCATCCTCCTGTCTTGTCCTGGCAAACTGCTCCTAGATGTCCCGCATCCTGTCTGTAGCGCTGCTATGGGGGGTTGAGGTTGGGGGGGAAATAATGTGTTTCTAGCGGTTCAAACTTTACTTTTCTAGTGTCAAGTCCCCCACCTCTCTATATATCCCCTTTTTGAGTTACTGTAGGCTTGTTATGCGCTGCTGCACAAGTGCTGTAGTAGAGATCACTAAGGTGTTTTATGGCCGTGTCTTTGCCCAGTTGAGCTGCGTCTCTGCATGGCAATGAGGCGCTGACTGGCTTCTTTTCTCTGTGCTTTTATTTATTTATTTTTCTCCTCAGACTCTCCAGTTGAGAATATACCGTACAGATAATTGGTTCATTTTTGACATGGCAAGCAATGGAGCAGGAGCTACAGTCTGGGTCTCATTCTGTGTAAATGTCTCACAGTAACTCCCTTTCTCACTGATTCTCTATCCTCTCTTCAAGCAGGTGTGATTTAATGTTAGTGGCTATAGCCTATCCCTTGGTGAGGATTTGGATCTGAAACAACCGGACAGAGCTCTGTGTCGGCTTCAGTTAACATCCAGTAAATTTACAATATGTCAGATATAAGCTGCAGGTAGGGCCCCCCCGAACAGAACAGCAAGCCTGATCAGGGTGGCGCTCGGCTGGTGGGCTTACAGGGGTGTCGGTGCAGGTCCAAGCCACTCGCAGTGGGTTCGCTGGAGGCTCTAATGAACCTGTGGTGAATATTAATGCACAATATTGATGTATTCCAAATTCTTGTCCAATCTGGACCTGCTCTCGCTTACAAACACAAACGCACTACACATACACACGCAGGAGTCACAGAATCTGGATCCGCACTCTTAATTGGTTTGGAAGTTCTCCAGCTCGGGTTTGGGGGATCATTTGCCGCGAGAGAATGTTCAGAAACACAGAGAAAACCGGTGGTTTGTTTTTCCAATTTGAAATGGGGAAATCTTCTGTTGTTCACTCAACTTGACAGGTGTATTGCACATATAGTGTGAGGTCCCTACTGTACCAAGCACAATTTGTAGGCTAAATCTTACTTAAATGATAGTCACCACAGCTACTCAGGACCACAGGCTATTCCTGTGGTACCTCTGAAATCAGAGACATCTTTTTATATTAGAGAATCCCTTAAATCCTGATTTATAACAATACATCAGATAATGTTAGCGCTGAAGCTACAGAGAATTTGATCAATTGTTGCCTGTCATGGCCCTTGCGTAATCTACCTGTCACTCACCTAACTGTATAATAACTGAGGCGATTCGCTAGCCCTCTAAAAAAAATACAATTGGCATGTCACCTGCCCAGGTGTTTTCCTAAAGTTATCGGTCGTTTTCCCCTTAACATATTGCATGGGTGAGTAGGAGAGGGAGTAACTACATATTAGGGGGACTCGGCACAGACTCAGACCCAGAGTCATTTGAGTTCACACTGTGTTACTTCATAATGTGCTATCGATCTGTTTATATAGGACACGTCCTGCCCCTGTGTGTTTTTTGTTCTCTAACCACACTGCTGAGCTGAGAACAAAAGCAGCAGCCTCCGTCTCTGTGCTGCTGTGTCAGCTAGCGGAGAGGATGAAGGAGGAGACATGCTTTAACTTTAATCAATGAGGAAATCAGTCATGTGTACTTCAGAGGAGGCCGGTGGGAGGAGCCATAAAAGGACGGCGTCATTGTGATGGCCGGAATGGAATAAAATCGAACCGAGTCAAACGTGTGGTCCCCATGCGCTTGGTCTGTTTTGATACCGTTCCATTTATTCCATTACAATGAGCCCGTCCTCCTATAGCTCCTCCCACCAGCCGCCTCTGGTGTACTTACTCAAACAGAGAGTCCAGCAGCTAGTGCACCGCTACATTGGCTATGGTTATCCCTGTGTGAATGATGCGTGATGCTGCTCTCTAACATTATTCTCCCCTCACCATTCTCGTTCTGCAGCTCCGTAAAGTGGAGAGGGACAAGAAGACAATGGACCAGGAGATAGTGGAGCTCACCAACAAACTCCTGGACGCCAAGAACACCATTGACAAGCTGGAGGAGTTGAACGTGGGTGTTATCTCACGGTCCCTCTTTGAGTTATCGCATGCCAGATATTAAGTTGTGTATAATGTAGGACCACGGTGTGTGGTAAGATTAAGACATTGAGCAGATCAACCACACCGTTCTGCGAATAAAGTGTGTCGGAGTGTTGTGTGAGAAATGGCCTTGTTGATTCTTCTCCCTGACAGGAACGCTATCGGCAAGATTGCAATTTGGCCGTGCAGCTGTTGAAGTGCAATAAGTCCCATTTCAGAAACCACAAGTTTGCAGATGTAAGTATAGCTCTGATCGTTTAGTGGAAATGATTGAGGCTTGTATATAAAACGTATTCCACTTTTCACCGTGGCATTGTTGGAGCTTGAATGTGTTTTTCACTCCGTAGTGGCACTCTTGGATGTGGGAGAGGGAGAAATGGGGAGAGAGCGGTCACCTGGGTGATTTTAAAAAAGGTTGCGGAGCTCTTCACATGTTTTGTCTGACCCTGGCGTCAGAGAGGACTAGGCAAAGAGAAAAACAAAGAGAATCGAAAGTGGATAAAAAAGCTGAGGTTTGCCTGCCCACTTAATCACAGCTTGTGTGTGTGTTTGAGTGCTGTACATCATAGTATTGATTGCCCATGTGTGTACAATACAGTGCATTCGGAAACTATTCAGACATCTTGACTTTTTCCACATTTTGTTACGTTACAGCCTTATTCTAAAATTGATTAAATCGTTTTTTTCTCTCATCATTCTACACACAATACCCCATAATAGCAAAGCAACAGGTCTTTAGACATTTTTGCAAATTTGTTCAAAATAAATACTTACATAATTATTCAGACCCTTTACTCAGTACTTTGTTGACGCACCTTTGGCAGCGATTACAGCCTCGAGTCTTCTTGGGTATGACGCTACAAGGTTGGCACACCTGTATTTGGGTAGTTTCTCCCATATTTCTCTGCAGATCCTCTTAAGCTCTGTCAGGTTGGATGGGGAGTGTCACTGAACAGCTATTTTCAGGTCTCTCCAGAGAAGTTCGATCGGGTTCAAGTCTGGGCTTTGGCTGGGCCACTCAAGGACATTCAGAGACTTGTCCCGAAGCCACTCCTGCGTTGTCTTGGCTGTGTGCTTAGGGTCGTTGTCCTGTTGGAAGGTGAACCTTCTCCCCAGTCTGAGGTCCTGAGCACTCTAGAGCAGGTTTTCATCAAGGATCTCTCTGTAATTTGCTCCGTTAATCTTGGGCTATCAAATTGCGCAAAGGTCTAAGGCACTGAATCTCAGTGCTAGTGGCGTCACTATAGACCCTGATTTGATTCCAGGCTGTATCACAACTGGCCGTGATTGGGAGTCCCATAGGGCGGCGCACAATTGGCCCAGCATCGTTAGGGTTTGGCCGGGGTAGGCCGTCATTGTAAATAAGAATTTGTTCTTAACTGACTTGCATAGTTAAATAAAGGTTAAATAAAAAATAACTTATCTTTCCCTCGATCCTGACTAGTGTCCCAGTCCATGCTGCTGAACAACATCCCACAGCATGATGCTGCCCCCACCATGCTTCACCTTAGGGATGGTGCCAGGTTTCCTCAAGATGTGACGCTTGGCATTCAGGCCAAAGAGTTCAATCTTGGTTTCATCAGACCAGTGAATTCTCATGGTCTGAGAGACCTTTAGGTGCCTTTTTGGCAAACTCCAAGCGGGCTGTCCTGTGCCTTTTACTGAGGGGTGGCTTCCGTCTGGCCACTCTACCATAAAGGCCTGATTGGTGGAGTGCTGCAGAGATGGTTGTCCTTTTGGAAGGTTCTCCCATCTCCACAGAGGAACTCGAGAGCTCAGTCAGTGACCATCGGGTTCTTGGTCACCACCCTGACCAAGGCCCTTCTCCCCTGATTGCTCAGTTTGGCCGGGCGGCCAGCTCTAGGAAGAGTTGGTTGTTCCAGACTTCTTCCATTTAAGAATGATGGAAGCCGCTGTGTTCTTGGACATTTAAGGCTGCAGAAATGTTTGATACCCAGATCTGTTTCTCGACACAATCCTGTCTCGGAGCTCTACGGACAATTCCTTCGACCTTATGGCATGGTTTTTGCTCTGACATGGACTGTCACCTGTGGGACCTTTATATAGACAGGTGTGTGCCTTTCCAAATCATGTCCAATGAATTGAATTTACCAAAGGTGAACTCCAAGTTGTAGAAACATCTCAAGGATGATCAATGGAGACAGGATGCACCTGAGCTCAATTTCAAGGTCTCATAGCAAAGGGTATGAAAACTTAGGTAAATAAGGCATTTTTCTTTATACATTTTTGCACATTTATCGTCATTTTTAAACTGTTTTTGCTTTGTCATTATGTGGTATTTTGTTTAGATTGAGGTAAAAATGTATTCTATCCATTTTAGAATAAGGCTGTAACGTAACAAAATGTGGGAAAAGGGGAAGGATTCTGAATACTTTCCGAGACTTTCTTAGTCTGGAACTGCTATTGATAGCAATGATGTCAGCAAAACTCGAAGCACCCCTGTCTCTGTTCCCACCTCTGGGTGAGATTTTCTGGGTGAGATCAAGAGCTACTGAGTGCAGAGCCTGCTGGGTAATCAATACATCAGCAAACAAAGGACTTGAAGTCAGTATGATTAAAAGAAATCCATCGAAACCAAAGTGTTGTGCTATGACTAAGTCTCTTCAATTTAAATGTTTTTCTCGATTGTAAAATCCATTTGATTCTTATTTCTCCCCTAATTTCACTCCCTAAGACTCGATTAAAGAAAATGTTTTCGCTACGTGCCAATTGTTTTGAACAATGCCATTACGAAGTTCAACACGGATTATGAAGGACAAGGCTCCTCTGGGCATCACGTCCATAACCAACAAATGTTTCAAGTTTTACTGAGTATGTTTACATGCACACTAATATTTCAATATTAAATACACTGCTCAAAAAAATAAAGGGACATTTGTGGCCTGCTGGAGGTCATTTTGCAAGGCTCTGGCAGTGCTCCTCCTGCTCAAAGGCGGAGGTAGCGGTCCTGCTGCTGGGTTGTTGCCCTCCTACGGCCTCCTCCACGTCTCCTGATGTACTGGCCTGTCTCCTGGTAGCGCCTCCATGCTCTGGACACTACGCTGACAGACACAGCAAACCTTCTTGCCACAGCTCGCATTGATGTGCCATCCTGGATGAGCTGCACTACCTGAGCCACTTGTGTGGGTTGTAGACTCCGTCTCATGCTACCACTAGAGTGAGAGCACCGCCAGCATTCAAAAGTGACCAAAACATCAGCCAGGAAGCATAGGAACTGAGAAGTGGTCTGTGGTCACCACCTGCAGAATCACTCCTTTATTGGGGGTGTCTTGCTAATTGCCTATAATTTCCACCTTTTGTCTATTCCATTTGCACAACAGCATGTGAAATTTATTGTCAATCAGTGTTGCTTCCTAAGTGGACAGTTTGATTTCACAGAAGTGTGATTGACTTGGAGTTACATTGTGTTGTTTAAGTGTTCCCTTTATTTTTTTGAGCAGTGTATATTATGGCAGTAAGCAGACTATGGAATAGTCATGTAAACACCTTACTCTGCTTAATCGGCGTACGGTCAAAATCGAGGTAAGCATACGCTGATTAAAATACCTGGTTTTCTCAGCAATCTTTCAAATTATTAGGAGATGTACACACCTTAATCAGCGTTCCAGCTGTGTATTTGATCAGCGCATGTGCTAGCACCAGCCGAGTGAGCCTCCCTCCTTTAGTGAATTCGGAAACAACTGAAAAGTATGTGTAGTAGAACTAGTAATCACATACAAACTTCATATGTGACCGACCGGCTCGATTCGGTCTTATGTAGCAAAATTTGAAATGGTATTTTTTACATAAAAATAGACAGCATCATACACTGTAGTTGAGAAACAATGGGAAAGTAATTTTGCTTTGAAAGTTGATCAACTAGTAACCCCACTTTTGAGAAAATGGCCCTTTAATGTTTTGGTACACCTACTGGAGAGCTCTTATTTGTCTACACCCATTCAGCATCGTTCACACTATCTTAAACCCATCTCATTAAGGATTCACATTGTGAGGCCATGTGGTAAATACACGCTATATCAAATAAAATATTTGTCACATGCATAGGATACAGAAGGTGTAAATGGTACAGTGAACTGATTACTTGCATAGTAGCAATATCAAAAACAAAGTGTCCAGATAAAGATATTTTATCTTTATTAGATCACGCTTACCTGACACACTTGTCTAAATTGATGGGTCATGTGAAGGAAATTCTATAACCACCCCCCAGCTACATCTAGCTAAGTATGGGTCGCAATTGTCTAGACATGTACACATATTCATGAAATACAATAGATGGCCGTAATCACCCCCAGACATACCTGGCTAATTTGATGGGTCATGTAGTAATCTGGCCGAAGTGGAGTCTTTTGTTTAGACGTGTCGCGAGCTGGCTAAAAAATGAACCGGCATAATCCTAACTCATACTATTACCAATACAAACATTGTCATAGCTGTAGTATGAATCTGCAGGTAGCTAAAGCTAACAAACTGGGTTCAATGTTAGCTAGCTAACATTAGCCTATAACTAGCAATGCAAATGGTTTTCTGATTCGAATAATATTACTACATATTCCTACATACATACAAGTTAACATTTGCTAACTAACTAACAGCACGCTTCAACTTTCTGACAAAATTAGAAACTTATATCTGAAAATGTAGCTAGACTCTAACCCGTATACAGTTGAAGTAGGAAGTTTACATACACTTAGGTTGGAGTCATGAAAACTCGTTTTTCAACCACTCCATACATTTCTTGTTAACAAACTATAGTTTTTGCAAGTTGGTTAGGACATCTACTTTGTGCATGACACGTAATTTTTCCAACAATTGTTTAGACAGATTATTTCACTTATAATTCACTGTATCACAATTCCAGTGGGTCAGAAGTTTACATACACTAAGTTGACTGCCTTTCAACAGCTTGGAAAATTCCAGAAAATTGTCATGGCTTTAGAAACTTCTGATAGGCTAACTGACATAATTTGAGTCAATTGGGGGTGTCCTGTGGATGTATTTCAAGGCCTACCTTCAAACTCAGTGCCTCTTTGCTTGACATCATGGGAAAATCAGAAGAAATCAGCCAAGACCTCAGAAAATAAATTGTAGACCTCCACAAGTCTAGTTCATCCTTGGGAGCAATTTCCAAACGCCTGAAGGTACCACGTTCATCTGTACAAACAATAGTACGCAAGTATAAACGCCATGGGACCATGCAGCCGTCATACCGCTCAGGAAGGAGACGCATTTTGTCTCCTAGAGATGAACGTACTTTGGTGCGAAAAATGCAAATCAATCCCAGAACGACAGCAAAGGACCTTGTGAAGATGCTGGAGAAAACAGGTAGAAAAGTATCTATATCCACAGTAAAACGAGTTCTATATCGACATAACCTGAAAGGCCACTCAGCAAGGAAGAAGCCACTGCTCCAAAACCGCCATAAAAAAGCCAGACTACGGTTTGCAATTGCACATGGGGACAAAGATTGTACTTTTTCGAGACATGTCCTTTGGTCCGATGAAACAAAAATAGAACTGTTTGGCCATAATGACCATTGTTATGTTTGGAGGAAAAAGGGGGAGGCTTTCAAGCCGAAGAACACCATCCCAACCGTGAAGCACGGGGGTAGCAGCATCATGTTGCGGGGGTGCTTTGCTGCAGGAGGGACTGGTGGACTTCACAAAATAGATAGCATCATGAGGCATGAAAATGATTTGGATATATTGAAGCAACAACTCAAAACATCAGTCAGGAAGTTAAAGCTTGGTCGCAAATGGGTCTTCCAAATGGACAATGACCCCAAGCATACTTCCAAAGTAATGGCAAAATGGCTTAAGGACAACAAAGTCCAGGTATTGGAGTGGCCAACACAAAGCCCTGACCTCAATCCCATAGAAAATGTGTGGGCAGAACTGAGAAAGTGTGTGTGAGCAAGAAGGCCTACAAACCTGACTCAGTTACACCAGCTCTGTCTGGAGGAATGGGCCAAAATTCACCCAACTTATTGTGGGAAGCTTGTGGAAGGCTACCTGAAACGTTTGACCCAAGTTAAACAATTTAAAGGCAATGCTACCAAATACTAATGGAGTGTATGTAAAATTCTGACCCACTGGGAATGTGATAAAATAAATAAAAGCTGAAATAAATCATTCTCTCTACTATTATTCTGACATTTCACATTCTTAAAATAAAGTGGTGATCCTAACTGACCTAAGACATGGAATTTTTACTAGGATTAAATGTCAGGAATTGTGAAAAACTGTTTAAATATGTTTGGCTAAGGTGTATGTAATCTTCCGACTTCAACTGTACATGGATGAACGCTTCACGGCATACTGGAACCATTTAACTTTGTAGCTACATCTTGTTTGTCACTTCGGTTTACACTGACCGTGGAATGTGCAGAAAGTAGCCCATTACTTTTTCCACCTGATCTGTCGATAGTGCCGGCTAAATTCAGGGCAACAATGTTGAGAAAAGTAACAACTTTTGTTGTTCTCGATGGATAATGTTAGATCTTTCAAAAATGACGCGGTGGTAAGGACTGTCAACACATACTGAACAGCTCACGTTATAGACAGAAGCATGCTACATGACAGACCAATTGTTCTTTTTGCAAAGCATGTAAACGTTTTTATCGAGCTATTATATTAATCTTACTATCCACAAAAATAGCATTAGTGTACATTTAACCGTACTCAATGTCAGATGCACAAATACAGTGAAATACTGTAGTGAAAGCAGTAGACATGTATAGGTAAGGTGAATAGGCATCAGGATATATGATAAACAGAGTAGCAACAGTGTATATGATGATTGTATGTGAGTGGTTGTGCGTAGAGTCAGTATAAATATGTGTGTGTGAGCAAATGATGGCGTGAGTGTTTGTGTGTTAAAGTGTCCGTGGGTGAGTGTTTAGGGCCCTGTGAGTGTGCAAAGAGACGGTGCGAAAATAAAATTGTTTGTGTAGCCATTTAGTTATCTATTTAGCTGTCTTATAGCTTGGGGATACAAGCTGTTCAGGAGCCTGTTGGTGTCAGACTTGATGCACCGGGACTGCTTGCTGTGCGGATGCAGAGAGAACAGTCTGTGGCTTGGGTTGCTGGAGTCTTTAGTTGTTCCGTGCCTTCCTTTCACACCGGCTGATATAGAGGTCCTGGATGGCAGGGAGCTCGGACCCAGTGATGTACTGGGCTGTCCGCACCACCCTCTATAGCGCCATGCTATCGATGGCAGTGCTATTGACATACCAAGCAGTCATGCAGCCTGTCAAGGTGCTCTGTGGTACAGCTGTATAACGTTTTTGGGGCCCATGCAAAACCTTTTCGATCTCCTGAGGGGAAAGAGGCACTGTCGCACCTTCACGACTGTGCATGTGGACCATCTTAAGTCCTTAGTGATTTGGACACCGAGGAACTTGAAGAAACTGGGATGATTGAGTTTGTGTGCCATAACCAGCCTCTCAAAGCACTTCATGATTACAGATGTGAGTGCTACAGGGTGGTACTTATTGTGGCATGAAGCCTTAGAGCATTTGTCTGGTAGAGAGGCATCATTGGGCAGCTTGGTCTTCCTTTGTAATCCGTAATGGACTGTAGCCCCTGCCACATGCAGCAGGCATTGGAGCCTGTGTAGTATGATTTTACCTCCTATATTGTCCTTTTGTTTGTTTTAATGACTCTGCGGAGGTCATATGTGGACTTCTTGTTCCTGTCCTCATCCGTAGCCTCAGGGTTGTCTACGATATCCCTGTGTGCAGTAGCCCTGTCCTTTAGCGCCAACCTCCGTGTTAATCCAGGGCTTTTGATTAGGGAAGCAGCGAACCTTCACTGTGGGGACAACGCCGCCGATTCATTTCCTAATGAAGCCGGTGACAGGTGGTTAGCTCGTCAATGTTATCGCCGCAGTCTCAAAACATATTCCAATCAGCGCTAGGAAAGCAGTCCTGTAGCAAAGTCTCTGATTCTGGTGACCATTTCTCACCTGAGCGAGTCACTGGTGCTTCCTGTTTGAGCTTCTGATGTAAACAGGAAGCAGGAGTACAGAGTTATGATCTGATTTGCCGAATGACGGCCGAGAGAGGGCCTTGTATGCTTTCTTGTGGGTAGTATAACAGTGGTCTAGGACTTAATCGCCCTAGTGGCGAAGAAGACTTGTTAATTGGAAGTTGGGCATCACATGTTAAACATTGCTGTCAATACTATCATGTTGGTTGTAAGAAATGAACAACTAGTGCGTATGTCTGGATACACTTGATTTGCAGTTAAGATTTGAATTACATTTAAAATGTAACAGTTTATTTATCATTCAGTTGAACAGAAAGTATAAACTCATAGACGCCTAATTTTAGTGCCAAAGTCCGACCCTTTTCAGTGAATTGTAGTTACATCATGGTCTCCACTACCTGTGATATTAACAATCCAATCCCTCTCAGTAAATGAGAGACAGCGTTTGAATGTGCGCCTTAGGGATTTAAGTTATTTTCCCTCGTTCATTGATCCACAGGGCTACCTGCTGCTCGAACTCCTTCAGTTAGTTAGTGTATGAATTGACGGTGCCGTCTTAATGCCTGATGCTCTGGTCTCCAGAGGACTATTACTGCCGATGTGACAACCATGCTGTCGCTGCAGGGCAGCCAGGGGGCTATTTTTAAGGGATGTATAATTCTTGCCTGAATTCATACACTGCTCTGTTCGCTACATACTTCAGTCCGAGACTGCCATCGTTGAAGTTGTTTGTGTTGATGTCAAAATGAGGGGTGTTGGACAAAACAAAGTCATCTCTGATTAGATCATGTCTAACTAATCAGAGGATCAAAGACACATTTTCAAAATGCAGCTTTACCCACGTGTGTCTTGGCTGTGGCCCAACCCATTGGTTTCTGGGAGGTTCAGACTAATTGCGGAGAAGAAACTAACGTCTGTGGGCGTGGTGTAGCGTAGCGTTTGGCCGGAGCAAAGGAATTTTGGCAGCCAGGCAAGTGTAATTCATCTGAGCAGAATGATCTCCCAGTCCTGCCATAATTGAATACTGCTGGGAAACCCAACAATCTGCCACAAGCTGCAGATCTGTTCGCACACCTCATTTTATTCCTTTGTTTTATGATCAGTTTATTTATTTGGGAACTATTTTATTCTCTCTCTATTTGTCAAGCATTAGTTGAAAGAGTGAGCGTTTTGCTTACCTGGTGGTTCTACACCAAAGGCAACTTTTGTACTTAAACACACATTTCACATGATCTACTTTAAACTTCTCAAGTATTCAAATGCATCCAGATTCAGCAGCTAGTTCAAACACTTGCTGATTGCATGTACTCATGCCCTTATTCAACAAGAGAGCTAGCAATTTACCCCCTCATTTTGTCTGAGCTTGTGAGACTGATTTTGTTATATACAGTATATGCCACTTACTAGAAGCTTTTTCCCCATGCGACATCCCCCTAGAGTCTTAAGTCATGGGGGGGGGGGGGGTTTAAGATGGTCATACCAAGAATCATCAGGCTATTTGATTTAGAATTTTAGGAGCCCTTTAGGTGTGTGTGTGTGTATTAAAACATTATTTGATGGAACATTGAATCAGGCTTTACTGCCATTAGCCCATAGAAACACATTGAATAACAGATTCATACATGGAAAAATAGATGGTCAACAAAAAATATCTAAAGGACGTTTGTTTTCAAGTCTCTCTCCTATATCTGAGCGATATAAGATCATGAAACTACTTTTTAAAAAGTTTTACACATATTTAACCCCTTTTTTACATGCACTAAACTACCTCCATACTGCCATTCATTTTTCAAACTGGTACCGGGCTACATTCAGTCGAGGCTTGTGAGGCTTGTGGGCGTCCTAGAGCAAAACAACCGTTCGGATGCCAAACATGTTTTCATGGCCAATTTTCGGGACGTCTCATGGTCTGACAAGCACTGCTGTAGCTCTGCCACCTTTCACCGCAGATGGGGCCGGCGGAGGCGGTGAATTGAGACGCAGCCCATGCAAAACTGAGATCTCTACTTTAAACAGGCAGATTTGTATGTGGATTTTTTTATTACGCTAGTTAGATTCTCGCGGGGCCGTGGACATCAACTGTGGGGGGTTTGGTACAATGAGTGCATACATTTGTAGCATCTTGGCATTTCAAACATCTTAGCACTACCAGCGCCAACCTCTTACCAACTAAGCCACTCAGGACCTAGATGAAAACATAGTCGCAGAAAGTGGTAGTTCTTGAAATGGGTCTACAGACTGAGATCCAATTGCTGCAGTGAGCTATTTTTGCAAATACAAACAAGTGAAGAGTCTTGAAGATGACATATTTTTGAAAATCAAAGCATTGGCCATAAGGCAATGTCCCCTTGACAGTCCTTATCCATTATGAGAGAGAAAGGAAGACCGAGAGGAAGCATGATAAAAGTACACCAAAGGGAAACCTGGATAACCATGGTTATAGAGTCCTCCTTGCAAAAGATCTGGCAGTATGGACATGGAGAGGCAAGCAGACAGGCAGGCGGGCAGAGAGACAAACAGGCTGGCAGGCAGAAAGCATTGAGTCATCCTGTGTCCAAGTGAGCTGCTCCCTAGGAGGGGGTTGCAAAAGTAGCCGTGTATACAAATCATCTTATCAGGCAGGCAGCAGCCATCTGTGGGAGATTTGATGGATTCTGAAGATTGGCTAAGGAAACACAAGTCAATTATACAGCATGGCAGGAGTTGCCCAGCAGCCCAGTCCTGAAGCTTATCACTAGAGTGGATTGGCTGTCTGTGAGCACCAATTCACACTGCTGCACATGTGATTGTTCTAAGAAAGCTATGCTTTTGTCTCCCCAGGCATTATGCCATATATAGTATACCCACTTTGCCTCAAACTGTTCCTCTGTTGTGGAGTTTATGCGTATTGATATAATTTGCAGTGAGTAAGCAGTTAGCACAATAGCATGTAAAATGACCATGACTGAGGCCATCAATGGACCCATGCAGATTTGCATCACAATGGTTGTCTGCGGTGCTTATAATAATACAGCCAATGTTCTATAGGAAAGAATGGTGCTAAAAAAAGGTCTCTCACTCACTGAAGAATGAAACACTTCTTGCTACAGCTATTGTGTGCCTTTTTAGTTCAGGCTCTATAACACAGTACTGTACAGTCGTGGCCAAAAGTTTTGAGAATGACACAAATATACATTTTCACCAGTCTGCTGCCTCAGTGTCTTTTAGATATTTTTGTCAGATGTTACTATGGAATACTGAAGTATAATTACAAGCATTTCATAAGTGTCAAAGGCTTTTATTGACAATGACATGAAGTTGATGCGAAGAGTCAATATTTGCAGTGTTGACCCTTCTTTTTCAAGACCTCTGCAATCCGCCCTGGCATGCTGTCAATTAACTTCTGGGCCACATCCTGACTGATGGCAGCCCATTCTTGCATAATCAATGCTTGGAGTTTGTCAGAATTTGTGGGTTTTTGTTTGTCCACCTGCCTCTTGAGGATTGACCACAAGTTCTCAATGGGATTAAGGTCTGGGGAGTTTCCTGGCCATGGACCCAAAATATCGACATTTAGTTCTTCGTGCCACTTAGTTATCACTTTTGCCTTATGGCAAGGTGCTCCATCATGCTGGAAAAGGCATTGTTCGTCACCAAACTGTTCCTGGATGGTTGGGAGAAGTTGCTCTCGGAGGGTGTGTACCATTCTTTATTCATGGCTGTGTTCTTAGGCAAAATTGTGAGTGAGCCCACTCCCTTGGCTGAGAAGCAACCCCACACATGAATGGTCTCAGGATGCTTTACTGTTGGCATGACACAGGACTGATGGTAGCGCTCACCTTGTCTTCTCCGAACAAGCTTTTTTCCAAACAATCGGAAAGGGGATTCGTCAGAGAAAATGACTTTACCCCAGTCCTCAGCAGTCCAATCCTTGTACCTTTTGCAGAATATCAGTCTGTCCCTGATGTTTTTCCTGGAGAGAAGTGGCTTCTTTGCTGCCCTTCTTGACACCAGGCCATCCTCCAAAAGTCTTCGCCTCACTGTGCATGCAGATGCACTCACACCTGCCTGCTGCCATTCCTGAGCAAGCTCTGTACTGGTGGTGCCCTGATCCCGCAGCTGAATCAACTTTAGGAGACGGTCCTAGCGCTTGCTGGACTTTCTTGGGCGCCCTGAAGCCACCTTCACAACAATTGAACCGCTCTCCTTGAAGTTCTTGATGATCCGATAAATGGTTGATTTAGGTGCAATCTTACTAGGAGCAATATCCTTGCCCGTGAAGCCCTTTTTGTGCAAAGCAATGATGACCACGTGTTTCCTTGCAGGTAACCATGGTTGACAGAGGAAGAACAATGATTCCAAGCACCACCCTCCTTTTGAAGCTTCCAGTCTGTTATTTGAACTCAATCAGCATAACAGAGTGATCTCCAGCCTTGTCCTCGTCAACACTCACACCTGTGTTAATGAGAGATTCACTGACATGATGTCAGCTGGTCCTTTTGTGGCAGGGCTGAAATGCAGTGGAAATGTTTTTTGGGGATTCAGTTCATTTGCATGGCAAAGAGGGACTTTGCAATTCATCTAATCACTCTTCATAACATTCTGGAGTATATGCAAATTGCCACCATACAAACTGAGGCAGCAGACCTTGTGAAAATTTATATTTGTGTCATTCTCAAAACTTTTGGCCACGACTGTATATAACCTTTGTGTCCACATGGATGTGATACAGGAGCTGCTTGTAAGCTCATCATGAGTTTGATCGCTATACGTAATTGGGCAGAGGTCAGGGGTATGTCGTGTAAAATTCTGACCAGTAGAGGAGTCACCTGGCAGCCCTATACAGTTGTATTGATCCTGCCTGGCCCACCCCACTGACCAGAGGAAATGAAGGGGAGGCGGGCGTGCCGATCGTTGCTCACCAGGATCGTTAGGGCATCAGCGAGCGGGGACTGTGGAATCACTTATTCTCTCTCTGCCCATTTTCCACATATCAATATCACAGCCATGGCTCGTCACACCCAGTATCACCGTGATAGAAGGGCCCTAGATGCCAGCCTTTTTTTCTTTACTTCCTCTCCTCACTTTCTTTCTTTCTCACCCCCCTTCAATCATCTCATTGGAGGTGAGCCTTTTATTCTCGTTCTCTCTGCTTTTTGTTCCTGTGAACATGGAGTCAGGGACAAGGAGACATTTGGTGGCCAGGGAAGAAAGGCAGCAGGAGACGGTCTCCTTCACAGCGCTGACTGAAGTTTAGATAGATCACACTGTTCTCTTCCATTCACATATCAAGCATCAGACACCCCAGTGATGTCTAACCTGGCAGCCGTGTGTTAGTGTCATTCACTGCTCTTACACAGAGAGACTGATCCACTACAGGATCACATCAGCTCTTTTAGAAATCCTCTGGAACTGTAATTGACAATCGGGACGCCACTCGTATCCCACTGAGATGTACCGCTTTCTAATTTGGATCGGAGCACAAAGTCCTTGCATGGGAGAGATATGAGTGCTAAGTCTTTGCCACTCGGTTATAGGGAAAGTTAAAGCTTAATGCATTTGACATGATAATCTAAATACTCCCACTGCGAGCTCTTAAAGTGGAATCACATGCTGTTTAAAAGCGCAGCAAGTCGGGAAAGATTTGTCAGCCCTTGTGAGATGCAGATTTTTAAAGGCCCAGTGCAGTCAAAATGTGATTTTCATGTGTTTTATATATATATTTCCACACTATGAGGTTGGAATAGTTCTGTGAAATTGTGAATATGATAATGCCCTTTTTAGTGTAAGAGCTGTTTGAAAAGACTGGCAAGAATTTCAGCCTGTTTTGGTGGGATGGAATTTACATGACCAATAAGAAAGAGTTCCCAAAATTCTCTGCCAATAACAGCTAGTTTTCAGTTTTCCCCTCCCCACTCAGACAACTCCCAGACAGTCCTAGCAAAATTCTTGCTTGAGAAATTGCTCTTTGCAAAGAAGCTATTTTTGTTTTCTTTTTGACCATTTTAATTGAAAACAAGCATAGTACGGTACTTAATTGTTACCTAGAAATTATTTGATATTGAGATAAAAACAGCTGCATTGGACCTTTTTTAAAGTTGTTCCAGTTAATTGAGGGAATTGGGGAAGACTGCAGGTGGAGGAGTTGTTCTCATTATTAAGTAACATGTTTTCTTTACAAGTTATATCTAATATTAAGTACTTTAGTGTTCCAAACTCCATTCTGAGTTTGACAAGCCTGTGACTTTTGATTTTAACATGATGTCTTTGCCCATCTGTGAAACCTGTCACGTTTTGTATTCGTCTTCTCTTGTCTTCCAGCTGCCCTATGAGCTGCAGGACATGGTGAACAAGCACATGAAGGCCAGTCTGCCGGATAAGAGTTCCCAGGGGGCCCAGGGCCAGGACTCCGACACCATGAGCCTGACGCCCGCCGACGTGGTGCCCACCTCAGTCATTGCCCGCGTCCTGGAGAAGCCTGAGCCTCTGGTACTCAACTCTGCCCAGTCCAGCAGCAGCGCAGGCCGGCCCCAGGCAGAGGATGTGTTTGTGCATGTGGACATGACTGGGCCCCAGGCAGGAGGAGGGGGTAGAGAGAACGGGGGTCCCGGTCACAGCAGCAGGGCCCCAGCCCAGAGCAGCCAGGCCCAGGAGCTCCTCCAGCAGAACGGCATGTGTCGGAGCCAGAGCAGCCTGTCAGCAGACGGCCAATCAGGAGAGGAGGGTAGAGAGGGTGGTGCCTTCGAGAAGCTCAACCCCTACCCAGCCCCCCCTCCGCCCCACCCCCTCTATCCCGGCCGCAAGGTGATCGAGTTCTCCTCGGACGACAAGGTGAAGATCCCCAAGAATAGCCCCCTGCCCAACTGCACCTACGCAACACGCCAGGCCATCTCCCTCAGCCTGGTGCAGAACGACGAGGAGAACGAGCGCCAGCGCACCGTGCCAAACAGCCCCGCTGTGTCGGACGGGGGCTGGCGATCCGGGACGTCCTCCTCCTCAGGGGGAGGGGGGCAGCGTGACCCCTGCCGCACCCCTACTCAGCTGGACACAACAGACCCCCTCTCCAACCAGTCCAGCCCCTTCAGCAGCCCCCCTCAGCCCCCCAGCGCCTTTGCCAGCTCAGGTAGCTCCGAGGAGGACCTGCTGGCCAACTGGCAGCGCATGTTTGTGGAGAAGATGGCACCATCCTCTGAGGGCACCCTGGTCAACCGCACCTCCTTCAGCAGCGAGACGGTCAAGGACCTGGAGGGGACCCGGACCAGCAAGCCAGTGGGCGGGGGTTCCGACAGGGGGGCACTACGGGGGGCCTACTCGGACGGGGAGGAGGGGTCCTCCACCCGCAGCTGGACAGCAAGCCGAGAGTCCAGCCTGGACACTGACACCAGCAGCATGGCTGACCTCCGCACCAGGAGGGGGCATTACGGAGCAGACTTCTCCACAGAGGAGAGCGAGCAGCTGCTGATGGCCCTGGACCCACTGGACAACGACCGAGACAACACCAGTGGCGACACCGTGTCAACGGCCATCACTGTGGAGACCAGCCCGGCGGAGGCCAAAAGGAATGATTTTGTGGACGAGACTGGGTCTGTAGGCAGCTCTGCAGAGGAGAGAGACATCCTACCACAGGACTTCCCCGTCATAGCCCCCCGGGTCCTGGCAGGGCTAGAGGACTACACAAAGAACACCACTCCCCTTCCCGCAAACTCCTCCACTTCCACCCCCGGCCGACCCCTGAAGAGCCCAAAGAGGATGGGAGTCCACCACCTGCACCGCAAAGACAGCCTGACCCGGGCACAGGAGCATGGTAACCTGCTGGACTGAGACTACGGGACTTTACTCCTCTCACTTCATCTGTCATCTGACAGACTAACTCTTCAATGGTCTGTGGACTCTTTATCTTACCAGAAAAGAGAGCGATGATTCGTGTCGGTCCTCCCTTTGTCCGTGCTGCCGTCTCTCATGAGTTTAGTCAGGAAATACACACATTCTCTAGTAACCACATTCAAGAGCTGACTGTTCTTCAGAAGATATGTGCGATGCCTGGCTGCCGGTTGAATGGTCAAGTTTGCGGCGTTCTTTCCTTTGTTTTCCACTGTAAACCGCAATCTCCTCCAGTAGCAGAACAAAGGGTCCTACAGGGGTTTCTGAATGAGGTTAGTTTTCTGTCTCTCAAACACTCCAAAACTATTGCAGAGAGGAGAATGGAGCCATGCAGAGCCATTTCCTGTGTGTAAACATCCAGCCAGTGTGTGTTCTCATGGAACAGCCCAGATGGTGCAAAGTTTCATCTCGTCACTTGAGATGATCGGCGATATGCAGGATGGATGGAGTTGTTGCCTTCTCCCTTGTTTGTTCTCTTTTGCCCTGGATCCCCTGCTCCCCCCTAGAGAAATGATATGTCATGCAGGAATCTGATAACATGAGAACTTTACCTCCATCTCTGAATGGACGAATGGTGAAGAGGGCAAGCACTTGCAAGCGCATGCTGTTGTCTGGTGTGAGCGGATGGTGGAACGGACCCCCACACAGACTCTCAGTGCCTATCCCTCTCTGTCGGAGGGGGTTTCTAACCCCCCAATTCCCAGAAAAGATATATTCTGATGCCCCTCTGAAGAGTCTGAAGTGTGCAGCAGTCTGTTGAGCACCCACTCTTAAGGGCTCTCTTCTCTGTAATTGGTCACCTACACAAGAACGAGGAAGGTCACCCTCAAAGAATTCCTGAAATTGTAGGTCTCACTCAAGTTTGTTTTCTCAATAACACATACAGTTTTCATTGATTTGTCTTTCTATTATCGTAAGTGTTACCTTTTATTTCTTCAATCGCTTCTTCATTCAAATAATTTTCATTTAGATTTTTATGCAACTTTTATGGCTGATGTCTGGACATATTATGACGTTGATGATCTACTCTCTCACTTTTATTCTGTTATTGATCTGTCATTGGATTTAGTCATCTGTATTTTCATTTCAAGAAACAAACAGGCCTATAGTTCTATTGTTAACTCTGGTACTTTACATGGGGTATTACAAAGGAAGACCTAAATGGCATGAAACACAGTGTTTTTCAGAAGAACCACAACAATCTTCGAGGCATTTTTGTGGATGTGTTTTGGAAATATTCACTGGGCCCTGGGGGGGGGGGAATAATTCTCCTTGTGTACCACTTCTGTTAGCAATGTATTCAGTAACAACAGTATGTTTCCAGAATATCAAAGTGACAAGGAATAATCGAAGGCAAAAGGTCTGCATGGTATGACAGGGCTGGTTGATGATGAGATTTTTGGTATTTCTTTACCGTTGATAATTTCCTGATCAGGAAAGTATTTTTGTTGGTGTACTACTCAGTCTCCGTTGTGGGGGTTCACAGAGGATGTTATACTAGTAACTAGTAAACTGTGAAGAGGAGAATGATTTGACAGGTTTTCCTCTGTGTTCAGCCAACCTTTTAAGTATTTCATCAGTTTGCTTATCAGATGTCCCCACCCCTAGATATTCTGGTCGATAGAGTTCAGATCAATTGAAAAAATGCAAAGTTGTTTTAATCTTTGGCTCTTTCTAAATACAATACCTAATCTGGAATGTAATCATGGCTCTACAGTATTTGGTGTTTATTTTCGCTATAGGTCCATTTTCATCTACATGCTTTTTGTATGGATAGGGAATGTTGGTTCATTCAAGATATTATAATTTTTGATTTTATGGATTGATTTTTGATTGTGTGCATGTGTTCCTTTTGGACTTTCATTCGGTCCAGTATATTCAATTCACTTACCGTTCTGTATTTAGCAATGTTGAATTTATGTCTTAATTGTAATCCATAAAATGTGTTCAGCATCAGACATGCTCTATGTACAGTTGAAGTCGGAAGTTTACATACACTTAGGTTGGAGTCATTAAATCTCGTTTTTCAACCACTCCACAGTATAGTTAAAGTTTTGGCAAGTGGGTTAGGACATCTACTTTGTGCATGACGCAAGTAATTTTTCCAACAATTGTTTACAGACAGATTATCTCACTTATAATTCATTGTATCACAATTCCAGTGGGTCAGAAGTTTACATACACTAAGTTGACTGTGCCTTTAAACAGCTTGGAAAATTCCAGAAAATGATGTCATGGCTTTAGAAGCTTCTGATAGGCTAATTGACATAATTTGAGTCAATTGGAGGTGTACCTGTGGATGTATTTCAAGGCCTACCTTCAAACTCAGTGCCTCTTTGCTTGACATCATGGGAAAAATTGTAGACCTCCAAGTCTGGTTCAACCTTGGGAGCAATTTCCAAACGCCTAAAGGTACCACGTTCATCTGTACAAACACCAGCCGTCATACCGCTCAGGAAGGAGACGCGTTCTGTCTCCTAGAGATAAACGTACTTTGGTGCGAAAAGAGCGACTCAATCCCAGAACAGCAAAAGACCTTGTGAAGATGCTGGAGGAAACAGGTACAAAAGTATCTATATCCACAGTAAAATGAGTCCTATATTGACATAACCTGAAAGGCCGCTCAGCAAGGAAGAAGCCACTGCTCCAAAACCGCCATAAAAAAGCCAGACTACGGTTTGCAACTGCACATGGGGACAAAGATTGTACTTCTTGGAGAAATGTCCTCTGGTCCGATGAAACAAAAATAGAACTGTTTGGCCATAATGACCATCGTTATGTTTGGAGGAAAAAGGGGGAGGCTTGCAAGCCGAAGAACACCATCCCAACCGTGAAGCAAGGGGGTGGCAGCATGATGTTGTGTGGGTGCTTTGCTGCAGGAGGGACTGGTGCACTTCACAAAATAGATGGCATCATGAGGCAGGAAAATTATGTGGATATATTGAAGCAACGTCAAGACATCAGTCAGGAAGTTGAAGCTTGGTCGCAAATGAGTCTTCCAAATGGACAATGACCCCAAGCATACTTCCAAAGTTGTGGCAAAATGGCTTAAGGACAACAAAGTCAAGGTATTGGAGTGGCCATCACAAAGCCCTGACCTCAATCCTATAGAAAATTGGTGGGCAGAACTGAAAAAGCGTGTACCAGCAAGGAGGCCTACAAACCTGACTCAGTTGCACCAGCTCTGTCAGGAGGAATGGGCCAAAATTCACCCAACTTATTGTGGGAAGCTTGTGGAAGGCTACCCGAAACGTTTGACCCAAGTTAAACAATTTAAAGGCAATGCTACCAAATACTAATTGAGTGTATGTAAAATTCTGACCCACTTGGAATGTGATGAAAGAAATAAAAGCTGAAATAAATCCTTCTCTCTACTATTATTCTGACATTTCACATTCTTAAAATAAAGTGGTGATCCTAACTGACCTAAAACAGGGCATTTTTATTAGGATTAAATGTCAGGAATTGTGAAAAACTGAGTTTAAATGTATTTGGCTAAGGTGTATGTAAACTTCCGACTTCAACTGTAGCTTTAGTACATAATAAGGATGATTGACTGAGGCAAAAGTCTGCATTTTCATTTATGTAATTGTTTGCCTTTCTAATGGCTCTTTGATTGCGTGGTTATGAAGTCGGATACTGTCCTGCTGTTTTATTGATCCCAGATTGACAGCTCACAGTGAAAGCCCTTCAGTATAAGGCAGTAATCCAGTATGAAGTCACACGCCTCATGCAGTGTTCTTAACTCTCTGAGTCAGACTCTGCTTGTATTTGTTCATGCAACCCTCTGTGGGCTGAAGACAGTGTAATATCATATACGGTGCATTCTGAAAGTATTCAGACCCCTTCACTTTTTCCACATTTTGTGACGTCACAGCCTTATTCTAAAATGGATTAAATATTTTTTTCCCCTCATCAATCTACACACAATACCTCATAATGACAAAACAAAAACAGTTTTGTTTGCAAATGTATTAAAAATAAAAAACTGATCTCACACTTACATAAGTATTCAGACTCAGTACTTTGTTGACGCACCTTTGGCAGCGATTACAGCCTTGTATGACGCTACAAGCTTGGCAAACCAGTATTTGGGGAGTTTCTCCCATTCTTCTCTGCAGATTCTCTCAAGCTCTGTCAGGTTGGATGGGGAGCATCGCTGCACAGCTATTTTCAGGTCTCTCCAGAGATGTTCGATCGGGTTCAAGTCCGGGCTCTGGCTGGGCCACTCAAGGACATTCAGAGACTTGTCCCGAAGCCACTCCTGCGTTGTCTTGGCTGTGTGCTTAGGGTCGTTGTCCTGTTGGAAGGTGAACCTTCGCCCCAGTCTGAGGTCCGTGACACTAGGCATTCAGGCCAACGAGTTCAATCTGGGTTTTATCAGACTGCTCTGGAGCAGATTTTCATCAAGGATCTCTCTGTACTTTGCGCCGTTCATCTTTCCGTTGATCCTGACTAGTCTCCCAGTCCCTGCCGCTGAAAAACATCCACACAGCCTGGCCACTCTACAATAAAGGCCTGATTGGTGGCGTGCTGCAGAGATGGTTGTCCTTCTGGAAAGTTCTCTCATCTCCACAGATGAACTCTGGAGCTTTTCAGAGTGACCATCGGATTCTTGGTCACCTCCCTGACCAAGGCCCTTCTCCCCCGATTGCTCAGTTTGGCCGGGCGGCCAGCTCTAGGAAGAGTCTTGGTGGTTCCAAACTTCTTCAATTTAAGAATGATGGAGCCCACTGTGTTCTTGGGGACCTTCAATGCTGCAGAAATGTACCCTTTACCAGATCTGTTCCTCGACACAATCCTCTGAGCGCTACTGACAATTCCTTTGACCTCATGGCTTGGTTTTTGCTCTGACATGCACTGTCAACTGTGGGACCATATAGACAATTGTATGCCTTTCCAAATCATGTCCAATCAATTGAATTTACCACAGGTGGACTCCAATCAAGTTGTAGCAACATCGCAAGGATGATCAGTGGAAATAGGATGCACCCGAGCTCAATTTCAAGTTTCATAGCAAAGGTTCTGTATACTTATGTAAATAAGGTATTTCTGTTTATTTTTTATTTGCAACAATTTCTAAAAACCTGTTTTCGCTTTGTCATTATGGGGTATTGTGTGTAGATTGATGAGGAAAAACTTTATTTAATCCATTTTAGAATAAGGCTGTAACATAACACAATGTGGAAAAAATGAAGGGGTCTGAATACTTTCTGAATTGCCTGCACTTACATTTTGAAGACAAATTAAATGATCAAAGATGATAAATACAACTTCATGATTACGACTGAGGGCTTTTGCCAAGTACTGTGTTTCCACAAGGTTAGAAAAGATGCGCCAGTAAACTGTCCATACAACATTATAAAAATGCCCTCCCTCCCACCTAATTCTGATCTGGAAACAAGGACACCACCTACAAATGTTCATCCTTGATGTCTCTTGAGCCTGCCTTCTCACTATATATGTATAGATGTGGGTCTTAGTCCCCCCCTCCCCTGTTTAAACCTCTATTCTTAGACCAACAAATAAAAGCCACATATCAAGGAACTGGCAACATTGTGCTGTAAAGTACTGTGTCGCCGCCAGTCACTGGGGTCATACGAGGTAACTGTGTTCCCTCCCGAGCGAGATGAGTCACCAGATCCCGGTATAAAAGTCTCTCCTCATACTATATCCAACACGCTGAAGGCTTTCTGCTGCACTCCTGGTCCCTGAATAATTCAACGCCATTTTCTTCAGTGTAAACGGACCGGGACCCTGGATTGCGGGCCCCCAAAATCCACACGGTTCACGTCACTCCACCCTCACACTTTTTAAACCTCTTTTCTTTCGCTTGCAGTCTGCTTATTGGTCTTTTTCATTAGTATAGATGAAGTGTTAATAGCCCATAATTAAGAGTTGTAACAAGCCCTTTACTAAATTATTCATGTTTTATTACCCTCAGAAATAGGTCTCTAATACTTCAAAAGGAGTAGAGCAGTCTGTCATGGTCTTCAACATGGACATTTACGTTTTGAATATTGCATGGGCTCATCAGATAGACAAGGTTTCGTGCAAATACAAAAACGGAAATGGAAAAAAAAAGAGGGAATTAAATGTGCAGGCTCTAATGTACTAAGCAGTATAAATAGGCCTTTATATCTGGTCTCCTGCAACTTTAATGAATCCTCTTTCGTGAATATAATTGAACACATCTCTGCTGACGCGTCGCTGCTTTGATCCAAGGTCGCCTTCCCAAGACGCTCCACTCATGTGGAGCCTTTTTAAATTTAGTCTGAGAAATGTTGAAAAATGTCGGCTTCGTCACTCCTGTTATCTGATGCGGTGGAATAAACACACTGGTCATGACGGTAATCCATCTGTGACGGTGACCTTTTAACAGGTAGCTAGCTCAGTTATTTTCCCTCTATAGGTTTTAGTCTGAGCATGATTTAAACAGCATGCCAGTTGGTTCACAGGAGCCTTGTCTCCATTGTGACAGTGTTGAGACAGCGCCAGGGGTTTATTGGAAATATTTATCATCTGCAAGAATATTTGAACTGGAGTGTAAAGTATTCCATTATACAATTAGAAAACCCTGGCTCTACATATGAATACAGTGACGGGGTTTTACTGTGTAATATCCCACACAGACGGTGTAATCACACAATCTGAGCTTGATGACAAAGCCAGTCCCTGCACAAGGGAGGTGTCATTGCAATGAGATGGTTCAGGAATACTAATAAAGATGCTGTCACTGTCTTCTCACGTCAATATATGCCTCCATTGTTGTTTGTTATTTACATCTTATCTTATTCATGTCTACATGTATGGTGTTGAGTCGTTGAATTCTCCCATTGACATGAATGAAATGCATGTTATATGCTAGGGCTGCCCCAAAGCCTCTTCCTGGAGATCTACTGTCCTGTAGGTTTTCAGTCCAACCCTAATTTAGCATATGATTCAGCTAGTTAAGGTCTGGTTGAGCAGCTAATTAGTAGAATCAGGTGTGTTAAATTAGGGTTGGACTGAAAACCCACAGGACTGTAGATCTCCAGGAGGGTTTGGGGCAGCCCTGTTACATGCCTAATTCAGCACTTTATTTTATTTGGCTGCAGGTGAATTTTAATGTATATAAAATTATGTATCCAGTGTTTGTGTGATTTGTGCTTAATGGGGATAAATACTGGTATACCTATAACTTTTTTGATTCTAGGAGACACTGCAGTTTGTGGTACCTGATGGACGCCATTGCGAGGAGACTGTTGTAGGGTCCCAAGTCCAGACTCACCCAACCATGAATCCAGTTCTGTTGCTGGGTTCATTCACACAAACCATGTCTACCAGTCTTGCATGGAGTTAAGTGGCAATCTGATTATTCTCTCATACTGAGAAAAGTGGGCTCCGTTGTGTTTTTCTTTGGTTGAATATTCATCACACTCCCGATGCAGTGCCTGTTCTTTCATGGCTTTGTAGATGTCCTTTCTTTTTGTGTGCAAGCGGGCTAAAAATGTTCTCCCTGTTAAAAAATGACTTCAAAGACAATATTATACACAAGACTGTTAAACCTGTACTAATTTTATTTTCTGAATTTGTAAACTGATGTATATTTTAAAACAAATAAAATATTTTAATCTTTACTTTTGTGGTCTGGTTATGTAAGGGGAATGTAGCCATGGTTGTTAATTTAGGCAATGTTACGTCAACGCTTTGACTTTCAACGATATGACGTGCCACTTTTCCCTTGTAAGATTAGAACTCTTATCCAAGGGTGCCCCCTTCTGATAATAACTGTCATCCTGGACTTGCAATTGAGGAACACTTTCAAAATGTTAGTCCAGTTGGAGGTTGAGGTTTTTCCCCTCCAATGATTAACTGATATGAATACAAACATACAAACCAAAAGACTTTACCCTCTTGTGATGTGTGAATGATTTAGACGTTATTTGGTAGACAATCAAAGGTTAAACCTAGGTGATTAGAGCTGCATCAAAAGAATACAATCTGCTTTCAGCTCAGATCCGATTTCATTGAGAAAGGGGACAGCGACGAAAAAGGAACCCTAATCTAATTAAACGCCTGTATTAGACAGGAGATTCTTCACCTCACAGAGGCATCTGATTGCATAGCAGACAATTTTATGTATTGCAGCTTTCATGTTTGGCATGGTCCAGCAGTGAAACAGACTGCCTCCCTGTGAGCATTCTATCCTCCTCTCTATAGGAATCTCTTTGTGTGGCATCCAATGATGTTGACTGCAAGAAGGTCAACAATCTGCTCATGAACAACACGTCTGTAAGAAGCCTACTTACAGCTGCCGTCAGTCCATCACATTGATATGATAACATTGAAACTAATGGCTGTGCCCTTGATGCCAATTGTATTATGCCACCAGGTGTTGGGCCCTCGGAGCACATGTCCAGCGAGGGGTTGCGTATAGTGATACACTGGAAAACAGGCTTCTGTTTGTCCTGATCACTTAGCAACTTGGGAAATTGATCTGAGATGTCCATTAATTATGGATATCTGTTTCCACTCATTATTTAGCTGTCCTATGGGAATGGAGTACTTTTTATTTATGCTACCCAACATCAGAAACCTGCCTCACTGGATTACTCAGTAGATCAGTGATAGATAAGATAAGTGTGCTTGGGAATTGATTACCAACCAAACTGAATGTGAGTTGTGGAGAGTGATTGATTTACGCTTACATGAGAATGTGCTGTTCTGCAACGTGCATCGAAATGAATGGCCTCTAATTCCCGCTCTCTATTTCTCTTTCATGCAGAGATTCTGTATCTTCGAAGCCTTCATGCCTTAACGTGTTGTCCAAAACATCACAAAGAAAACAGATGTGTTAATGATAATAGAATATAAAATGTCATAATAACGTAGTTAAAGTTATGTCCATAACGTCACCGAACACACTGGAGAGAGACGGTAAGATGTATTGATGTCAAGGTTTCTTGCAAACCTCAATAGAATATCATAACTAACGTAACGATATGGGCCAGGCTAGAAATGCATGTAGGCACAAGGGGCTCAAACAAGGGGATTTGATGGGGATAATGGCTGTCCTAGTAAGCACCACTTTGACTGAAGGCTGTGGGGATGATGAGGATGGGGTCAATGTATTATATAGGGCGAGGAATGAGAACACTGCTGCATTGTCATGGTGTGATTTTTGCTGATTTACCATGGGCTCTCATGCTCGTTACATTCAATTCCGATGTTCTGTATGTGACGTTTAAGTGCTGATCCCAGAAACATCCTGTGGCTATTCAATATCAAAATCGTGTTCATATGAGGCATTAGTATAGCATTCAGTGGAGAGAAAAGGCCATTTAGGTCAAAGGAAAAACAGTTTTCAGTGAGCTACTGTTCAGTGCTATACAGGAATTGTCATGCCAATATGTTAATTGCATTCATAAGTAGGCTATTCCAATCAGGAAATAACAGAAGAATCCAAATGTCTTTAAGAAGATGTAAACAGATTTATTCTGACATCACATCAGACCATCACAACAATCCTATCTAGTCGATCTATCAACATACTTTCATTGCTTACATAAACCTTTAAATATGAACTATAAATAGACTGTACATAATTAAAATAAATAATTCCCCATAAGACACTTGGTGTGTGTGTGTGTTAAGGATTTTGTGCCTGCTCCAAAATGTATTCTGTTGCTACAGGTCATGCAAAAAGTGTGATTGATTGCACACTACCAGGTGATACTGCAACTCTATTACATACAGACTAGCAGAAAGAAAAGAGGTAAAAAAACAAAAAAGGTAGGAAGGCTGTGGAATCACATCTCAGTCTCAGCCAGTAGGCTCTCACCTAGACCTGACGTCAGCAGGACCATCTGGGGGTGGGAGTCTGCAAAGGGCAGAGACAACGGAAACGAGTTTAGGACTTCTACAACTCTACGACTAGCCTGGTTGCTAGCTCTGTTAGTGCTTTATCCAACTCCTTTGTTCCTTGTAAGGGATGACAACGAGCAAGTTGGCCAAAGCACACACAGATCTGACCATTGGTTGTTCCCCCCCAATTCTACAGATTGATTGAGTCATAATTTGAGGTCATCACCTACACCGATGTTTCAGGTTTACAGACGCTTATTATACTAAATGATTTATTTATAAATCTGCAAGACTCCAGAACAGAGCGCCCCAGTGGAACTGTCCTGTCTAGAATATGACTAAGATGGGACAGGGAAGGAGAGCATTTTGGTTGGCCAGGTCAGCCCTTACTGCTGTGGGGGATCCACGCGGTTTTCTCCCTGGTGGGGATGGCAGCGCTGCCTCGTGCCTCGCCCTCCTTGTCGTCCTCCTCCTCTCCCTCGGAGAGCAGGTCGGAAATCTGCTGCTGCAGCTCGGGGCTGATGGCATTCTCAGCCAGGACCAGCACGCGCAGACAGGTGGGGTAGTTCTCCACCATTTCAAGGAAGACCTGAAGGTACAGGGGAGGGAGATTCTGTCATGAAGCACAGACAGGCTACAGTAGGGGTTGATAAGAAAACTTGATGGGTTTGTAGGTGTAGGTAGTTCTGCTTCCCAGTGGGGATTGATATTCCAGGTTATGAACTTACATTTAAGTGGTTTGTTTTTCTTGAATTACTTCCGCACGTAACAAGTCACTGCAATCCAGTGAAGTGCGGTGGCGAGGTGAGCACGGGCTATTATCAAAGCAAGATTTACTCACAAAAAAAACCTTGATGAAGCCCATGTTCACTATACAACGGAACTCCAACAACCAGTGGCATAGGCTACTAACCCGAAATTGACAAACAATTTTCACCAAATGTAAATACCAATGTAGCCAAAATAAGCAAACGACAGCCTCCGATGGCGGCATGTTGCATATCATCTGACAAAATGACACACTGCTCAACTCAGCCATACAGTACGTCGATGTAGCATCCACAGTTACAACTGATAGGTGGCCAGTGGCGACACGTCATGCAGGGCAGGTGCATGTTATTTTGGCATTAATACATGTCACATATCAGTTTGCAAACAATGTAAAAAATTAAGCCGCATACAAACATGGTCTCTTTTTTTCGCTTTCTTGAGCAAGGCAGCTCCTAAAATGCAGGTGTTTCAGCCTAGCTCAGTGCTTTCTGTGGAGGTGGGGCTGCCAGACGAAAATGTGGAGCATAGGGGTTGGTAATGTTCTCTAGTTGCGCCGTGATTGGCTCAGTGTTCTGTCACTCATGGGGAGACTACGTCACCGTAAAATCTACGGGTAGAGGTAAAAAATTCAAGCCCCTTGGGTGCTACCATTGAGTGACATTAGAAGTGGCCATCCAAGAAGGCTTAAGGTCATTGGCCACAGATAACGTGATTTGACGTAATTTTATATCTACATTAGCTTTGATTGGACTGATCATGTCAACATCATACTTGAAAAATCTTAGCTAGCAGTCATCATTATGAATCAAGTCGACAACCTACTGGCAAATCCTTTTCATATGAAGAGAAATTATGAATAGAAATTATAGATAAAATGTATCGGTGCTCATCGGCCATTGGACATTACAAAAGAAGTTGGAAATCGAAAATTCAACAAGGAGTGGATTGGAAGTAATCAGTGGCTAACTGCAAGCGTTGCAAAGCAATCACTAGCCTGCTATTCAGTGGAGTGGGTGTTTTTAAAAGTCTGGGTTTAAGGGTTTCTTAAAAGGATAAACATTCAACACCATGTGACAGAAAAGGTTGAATACATTGGCCATGCTGTCAATCCAGCATGACTTCTGCCGTGTTCAAAACAACTGGAAACGAAGGAAATGTGAAATCTCAGACTTCAGTGAGTTCAAGACTACTGGAAACTCGAGCTCCAACTGGGAAAATACATTTTGAACAGTCATCTAACTCGGAATTCCAAGTCGGGAACTCGGACCTCTTTCTAGAGCTCCGACATGAAAATCACTGACGCCATGATTCAACCTTGTTTTTTTCAGTTCCCAGTTGTCTTGAAAGCACCAAAAATCCAGAGAATGCCAGACTTTGATGACAAAATTAGCCCAGGAAGGACCGAAAAGGGAGAATACTGTAAGAATGGCCCATGTTATGAATTATATTGCTGTACATTTCAAAAGGGCTGAACAAATAGTTATATTGACTGCGTCCGTCCTAGCTCGCTCATTGTCTTAATTGAAAATGACGGATTGCCTCTTATCTGCTAGTCGTCTCTTTATGCCATATCAAATCAAATTTGATTGGTCACATGCAGATGTTATTGCGAGTGCAGCGAAATGCCTGTGCCATAGCTTGTACATATCAATTGTCAGTAGAAATCATATTTGTTTAAGCAAGACAGCCATATCAGCTTTGTTTTTTTTAAAGGCAGTAAATGAGGCTGAATGTACTGTTTTGCTGTCAGACAAGGCTCCGCTGATAGCCAGGTGTAGCAGTGGTAAGGATTCACTCCATGGTGCTGAAAGGAAAGCTCTGTTGTTGGGACTGCTTTATGTAGGCCCTAACTGTTTGTGGGCACCGTTTGTCACCGTTATAGAGCAACTAATGTATTGTTTAGTGTTGTGTTGTGTAGTGGCTTTGCTGGCCAGCATCCCACAAAACACCAGTCTCAACGTCAACAGTGAAGAGGCAACTCCGGGATGCTGGCCTTCTAGGCAGAGTTGCAAAGAAAAAGCCATATCTCAGAATGGCCAATAAAAAGAAAAGATTAAGATGGGCAAAAAAACAGACACTATCCAGAGGAACTCTGCCTAGAAGGCCAGCATCCCGGAGTCGCCTCTTCACTGTTGACATTAAGACTGGTGCGGTTGCGGGTACTATTTAATGAAGATGCCAGTTGAGGACTTGTTAGGTGTCTGTTTCTCAAACTAGACACTCTAATGTAATTGTCCTCTTGCTCAGTTGTGCACCGGGGCCTCCGACTCCTCTTTCTATTCTAGTTAGATCCAGTTTGTGCTGTTCTGTGAAGGGAGTAGTACAGTGGCTTGCGAAAGTATTCATCCCCCTTGGCATTTTTCCTATTTTGTTGCCTTACAACCTGGAATTAAAATATATTTTTGTGGGGTTTGTATCATTTGATTTACACAACATGCCTACCACTATGAAGATGCAAAATATTTTTTATTGTGATACAAACAAGAAATAAGACAAAAAAACAGAACTTGAGCGTGCATAACTATTCACCACCCCAAAGTCAATACTTTGTAGAGCCACCTTTTGCAGCAATTACAGCTGCATGTCTCTTGGGGTATGTCTCTATAAGCGTGACACATCTAGCCACTGAGATTTTTGCCCATTCTTCAAGGCAAAACTGCTCCCGCTCCTTCAAGTTGGATGGGTTCTGCTGGTGTACAGCAATCTTTAAGTCATACTACAGTTTATCAATTGGATTGAGGTCTGGGCTTTGACTAGGCCATTCCAAGACATTTAAATGTTTCCCCTTAAACCACTCGAGTGTTGCTTTAGCAGTATGCTTAGGGTCATTGTCCTGCTGGAAGGTGAACCTCCATCTCAGTCTCAAATCTCTGGAAGACTGAAACAGGTTTCCCTCAACAATTTCTCTGTATTTAGCGCCATCCATCATTCCTTCAATTCTGACCAGTTTCCCAGTCCCTGCCGATTAAAAAACATGATGCTGCCACCACCATGCTTCACTGTGGGGATGGTGTTCTCGGGGTGATGAGCGGTGTTAGGTTTGTGCCAGACACATTCATTGATGGCCAAAAAGCTACATTTTAGTCTCATTTGAGCAGAGTACCTTCTTCCATGTTTGGGGAGTCTCCCACATGCCTTTTGGTCGAACACCAAACGTGTTTGCTTATTTTCTTCTTTAAGCAATGACTTTTTCTGGCCACTCTTCCATAAAGCCCAGCTCTGTGGAGTTTATGGCTTAAAGTGGTCCTATGGATAGATACTCCAATCTCCGCTGTGGAGCTTTGCAGCTCCTTCAGGTTTATCATTGGTCTCTTTGTTGCCTCTCTGATTAATGCCCTCCTTGGGCGGCCCTCTCTTGGAAGGGTTGTTGTTGTCCCATATTCTTTCCATTTTATAATATAGGATTTAATGGTGGTCCGTGGGATGCTCAAAGTTTTGGATATTTTTTATAACCCAACCCTGATCTGTACTTCTCCACAACTTTGTCCCTGACCTGTTTGGAGAGCTCCTTGGTCTTCATGGTGCCGCTTGCTTGGTTGTGCCCCTTGCTTAGTGATGTTGCAGACTCTGGGGCCTTTCAGAATAGGTATATATATACTGAGATCATGTGACAGATCATGTGAAACTTAGATTGCACAGGGGTGAACTTTATTTAACTAATTATGGGACTTCTGAAGGTAATTGGTTGCACCAGATCTTATTTTAGGGGCTTCATGGCAAAGGGGGTGAATACATATGCACACACCACTTTTCCATTTTGGATTTTTTGAAACATGTTATTTTTTTCATTTCACATTTTGTGTATGTCCATTACATGAAATCCAAATAAAAATTAATTTTAAATTACAGGTTGTAATGCAACAAAATAGGAAAAACGCCAAGGGGGATGAATACTTTTGCAAGGCACTGTACACAGCGTTGTACAAGATCTTCAGTTTCTTGGCAATTTCTCGCATGGAATAAATAGCCTTAATTTCTCAGAAAAATAATAGACTGACGAGTTTCAGAAGAAAGTTATTTGTTTCTGGCCATTTTGAGCCTGTAATCGAACCCACAAATGCTGATGGTCCAGATACTCAACTAATCTAAAGAAGGCCAGTTTTATTGCGTCTTTAATCAGGACAACTGTTTTCAGCTGTGCTAACAATTGTAAAAGGGTTTTCTAATGATCAATTAGCCTTTTAAAATGATAAACTTGGATTAGCTAACACAACGTGCCATTGGAACACAGGAGTGATGGTTGCTGATAATGGGCCTCTGTACGCCTATGTAGATATTCCATTAAAAATCAGCCGTT
Source organism: Salvelinus namaycush (assembly GCF_016432855.1). Taxonomy (NCBI): domain Eukaryota; kingdom Metazoa; phylum Chordata; class Actinopteri; order Salmoniformes; family Salmonidae; genus Salvelinus; species Salvelinus namaycush. The sequence goes on along the minus strand of NC_052310.1, from coordinate 39,501,955 downwards.
TCCAGCTACAATAGTCATTTACAACATTAACAATGTCTACACTGTATTTCTGATCAATTTTATGTTATTTTAAAAATGGACAATTTTTTTTGCTTTTATTTCAAAAACCAGGCCATTTCTAAGTGATCGCAAACTTAGTGACCCCAAACTGTTGAACGCTAGTGTATATATAATAAGGTTCTAACAAAATGCTCTTAACAATCAAAATGGCTGAAAAATGCAGTTCTAAACATAAAAAAAATGTCTCATCAAAAATGCATTGTACATTTTGTAACTTTTTTTCATTTAGCAGAAGCTCTTATCTATAGAGACTTATAGAAGGCGCAATTAGGGTTAAGTACCTTGCTCAAGGGCACATTGGCAGATTTTTTCACCCAGTCGCCTCGGGGATTCTAACCAGCAACCTTTTGGTTACTGGCCCAACACTCTTAACCACTAGACTACCTGACGCAAAAAGATGTCTATTCTCACGATTCAACAGTAACATAACCCACAAATTGCAAAGGAAAATGCATTTTGGCCTACCTTTACTTATAAAGTATGTCCATTAGTCTGGTGAACCTCTCAGTCACAGCATTGTAGAAGTCACAGCAGACGCATCCCCATTCCATTTTCACACCGACACAAAAAGTAATTCCCATTCCCATTATCCACAATGCAAAAGTAAATGTCTCAGATGTGTAAAAGCCTGGGTAAAAAGTATTAATTGGTAATGACGTTTCTGATAAGTGGACAGTCCAGTACTCACTGTTTGCCTACCCAACAGCTAGCAGAGTTGCCTGTCATGTCACGTTTTGTCACTAGAGCTCCTGAATGCTGCCTCTGTCTGGTCTTAACTTTCACTATAGTAGACGTTCCACTCTTCGAACCCTCCAAACCGTGTGTTCAGGTTGTTTTTGCTAGCTAGCTAGCTAGCACAGCATGCACTTTTCACAAACCAACAGCGTTATGGCATTTTGGTACACCAGAATTACATCAATTTCCAATGAAACGCTGCATTTGCCTTTCAGCATTGCGTTGCAGAGGCAGTGCGTTCTGTGTGGTGCATACCTTGGATTTATCGAAGTATGGGTCAAACTGTATGTGTTCACGGCTTGGCAGAAATGGTAGCAGAAGGGGAATGTTGAACTTTTGTTGCACACATATACAGATGATGCTGCATACTATTTTGCGCAATGACGCTGTCGGTGTGATCAATAACGTTAGGCGATACCCACAACATGTTAAGGCAATACGCATGCGCAAAATATGAAATCGGCTCAATGCAACGAATTATGCTTCGAACATACCGACAGTGTCATTGCGCAAAATAGTATGCAGCATCATCTGGACCACACCGAACGCACTGCAACTGCCTCTGCAACGCTGCAAGGCAAAGGCAGTGTTTCATTGGAAATGAATGCAATTCTGATGTACCAAAATGCCAGAACATTGTCTGTGTTTATTTATTTTATTTCACCTTTATTTAACCAGGTAGGCAAATTGAGAACACATTCTCATTTACAATTGCGACCTGTGTGTTCGAAGCATTAAGCTACTTCAAGCTAGGCAGAGCAGTATGCTGGCCCTATCCATTAACAGTGACTGGAGTCAGGAACGGCTGTGGCATAAACAATTTGAATGGCTGGAAATGAAGGCATGAATACCCTGGCGCCTTTCCTGAGATTTTGAGCATAAAAACCACCAGAATCATTGAGAAAATCGTTAGATGAGAAAAAAATAATTATCATATTTTTAAATAATTGTATTTTTCATTTGGCTTTTCATAACAGCTTTTTTTATTAGATTATCACAGAGTAAGCACCGCCTGTCCTGCCTAACCTGACTACCCTGCCTGCTTCAATGTCAATACATATATGTATTTATTTGCTCGGATACACAGATTTACTCAGATTTAGTATCTGTCTTAAAAGCTGTGTACAAATTGTTTTTCTTAGTGTGAATTACATGTAAAGCCAATCTCTTTATAAATCAGCTAGCTTTAAACTGGAGAGGGACCAGCTAGAAAACGAATTAAACGTTTTGAAATGGATAAGTTGTCCATAAGGGCAACTATCTGAGATTTGCTATCCGAGATCCTTGGGATTTCCCTACACCATTGAAGTTGAAATGTAAAATGGTTAAGGTTACGGTTTAGGGTAGGGACATCCCAAAGTTTCCAGATAGCACTAACCGTACGTAAACCTTGAGCACTTTTCAATAGGCAGTAAACAAGCCACAGCTGGCGAAGTGCTTTGTGGGAGAAGAGTATCGTCCCACAGCTGGGAGTAAGCACATCTTCACTGCAAATGAGATTCAGGGTCATGGATCAATAACAGTGAGAATGTGAGAGGGAGACATGGGGCAAATCTTGATTGCATACTCCTCACGTCCTCTCTCCTCGCCTCCGTCTCAAAACCCATTGGAGGAGCAGGTTGGAGGGGAGGGACCTCGGGCTTTCTCATCCAATGGGCTTCATCTCCTAAGAAAGTGGACTGACTTCAAAATTAGACCATCATAAGAAGAGGTCTCTGCTATGACGACTGTTCAGTTGGGTGATTTGATATGCAGCGGCTTCAATTAGTGGATGTAACTCACAGTTAAATCTACAAAATAAGTGGGATGGCAAAATGTAAATGTTTACATTCACATTAAAGGTCATTTTTAAAAGGGATTGTAAGAGGGTAGGTAAAAAGCTAACTGATTAACATTTCTGAAAATAAATGAAAGTCCATCAAAAACGATATCTTTCAACTGATGATTGGCATGAGTATTGCTGGAAAATGGCACCACATTTAAGGGTCATTGAACATTAATTAGGTAGTGAGGAACGTAAACCAGATCATTTAGAGTGAAAAAAAAGAGTATAACTCCCCTAATAGAATGAGTTTTAAGTCATAATGAAACTACATCAGATTTCTTCTCACTGTCTTTGTAAATGTTTTTCCACACACTCTGTGGTGCTGATGACGTTGCTCTGGTGGTGGTGATGTTGATGATGTTACAGACCTGTGCTGACTGATTTGTGAGTCCTGTTCCCTCCAGATCCAACACCTCCAGAGTTCTGCTGGATGCCACAGCCACTGCTAGCATACCTGCAATCTGGTCCCCTGGAACCCCAACACAACCAAAACATGAGTGAGTTCAGAAGGTGAGTCTGTCGATTGAGCATTACAGAAAGCTGATTGATGTGTTTGTTGTCATTGACCCTGAACGACAGATTTGGACCGGACACAGATTAGTAATTGCATAATCTGTTAATTTATTCCTAAAGCATACACTATGTTTCGGCTTTCACCTTCCTCAGGCATATGCACATCATTTCAACATGATACCTATTGTAGCAACCATAACTCAACACCTAGCGACCTCATGAAGGGGTTTGGATATCTTGGCGTAATGGCTAAGGTTGTTGGGTTGACAGTAGCTAGAGCCGGGTTCGAGTCCCGTATTCCGTACATTGGTGTCAGAAGTGGGATGGTTTCGATTAGTTTATTAGGATACCCATGCACATGCAGCAGCTACTCTTCCTGGGGTCCACATAAAACACAAAAATACATGATAAAGTACAGAACAGTAATAGACAAAAACAACATAAGATATTACATTTAATTCAAAATAACAACATTGGCTCAAACGCATTAAGAAAGAAAGAAATTACACAAATTAACTTTTAACAAGGCTCACCTTTTAATTGAAATGCATTCCAGGTGACTACATCATGAAGCTGGTTGAGAGAATGCCAAGAGTGTGCAAAGCTGTCATCAAGGCAAAGGGTTGCTACTTTGAAGAATCTCAAATGTGAAATATATTTTGATTTGTTTTTACACTTTTTTGGTTACTACATGGTATTTAATAGTTTTGATGTCTTCAGTATTATTCTACAATGTAGAAAATAGTCAAAAATAAAGAAAAGCCCTTGAATGAGTAGGTGTGCCCAAACTTTTGACTGGTACTGTAAATATTAGGAGGAGCAATGTCGGAGTGGCATTGACTAAAATACAGTATATACTAATGAAATTATTTATATATATATATTCATATTGTTATATACAGTACAGTTAAATTAGATCTTTAGAAAGAGGAGCGGCTATGATAAAATATCAGGTTTTTTTAAGCTAAACTTGCTTTTTGCCTGAGTATCCTCTGGTGGCAGACCATTCCAGGATGACATGGCTCTATACATAACAGAGTGACGCATTAAAAGTGTTTTTGGTTTGGGTATTGTAAAGAACCCCATAATGGCATGTCTGGTGTGGTATGTAAATCTGTTTGAAGTGTATGCAAATAGATTATACAAGTGGTTAGGCATTTTCAACACAAAAATGTTTCTTAAAAAGACTAATAAAAGTAGTATATTTCTCCTAAACCAAGAAAGACTATCATGCATGTTGTTGATGTTAGTTGTGTGTGTGTAGTTAAGGGCAAGGAGTGCTGCTTTGTTTTGAGCCAGCTGAAGCTTTGCCAGGTCTTTCTTTGCTGCACATGACCATATTACCAGCAGAAGCGGTGCGCGGGTAAAATCACTGGGTAAAAAAGCTATTTTACAACCTTTGTTGTAATAATTGTGTTGTTTGCTCTATAACCCACTCGTTCATACACCACCGTGATATACAATAAGGCAGTGACAACAAAAAGAAAACAGTGACACAGTGACAAAACCGGAGAGAAACATCTGTCCGGTGAAGTCCACAAAGCAAATATTTAATGTGACCAACAGTTATATCACCTGCAGCATTGTCAAGCATGTTAATGTTTGACAGTTTACTCATCAACTACTGATTTAGAACCACAGAGTTACCGCAAGTCAGCACAAAGACAACAGGCGCACTGCCTCCGCTATTCCAGCACCATTTAAACATCATCGAATCAACAAGGCTATAAATGTTTAGTTTAATACACTGAAAACAAACTTAAAGATACCAAAACCAGGGGCGCAACTTTGGTTTTAGAAGTGGGGGGGGCATAATTTATTTTTTTTCTAGTTGGATAAACACTCCAAACAGCCTAACCGACCGTTCGGAGGCCTCCGCATGGTCCTAAAGCACACCATTGCCTCATTTTGTATTACATTTCAATGATAAAACTGTGGGGGACAAAAATGTCATTTCAGAATTTTGGGGGGACATGTCCCCCCCGTCCCTAGTGGAAGTTGCGCCCCTGCCAAAAACGATTTAGTCCAATCAATGTTGATAAATATCATGTGGCTGTCCATGCTAATGATTTCCGTCTGTATGTGCACGCGCAAGTATAACAAAAAACATTGACACCTACTTGTAGTCTAGTTGAACGCTCTCTTTCATGTTGGCAAAACTGTCTATGGCTCTGTCATACAGTACACTTTCAGTTTGTGTTGTCCAAGGCTGCCGAGCTACAATGCTTGCTAGCCAAACTTCCTCGCATGAGCAACAAAGTCCAAATCCCCATTTCCATCCATGGCTAAGGAAAGGGACGATTTAGCGAGCTAGCTACTGCAGGACATCAACACATACAGAACCTCTCCCCATCTTCGTCAAAATATGACTCGACCATGATACTGACCATCCTATGTTACTCCTAGTTCAGGTTCTTCAACGTGTTCAATGGTCACATCCTTTGTGCACAATTCCAGTTGAGGTTTAGCTCTAAGAGAATGTTTTGAACCAAATAATATGCTTTTGGTTTTAGATATATTGTAATAAACAATGAACTGATCTTAAATACATCAAATGGTGCCCGTGAGGCCATTCGAGAGGCGGTTCACGTGAGGGACTTGGTATAGAAAATAGTAGGGACACGCTCTCCCGAAGAAAGGGGGTAGTGTAACCACCTTAACCCAACACCTAGCGACATCGTAGAGGGATTCGGATCTCATGGCTTAACAGCTAAGGTGTTGGGTTGGCAGTAGCCAAACTCGGGGTTGAGTCCTGGTTGGGGCTACCCCCAAGTAATTAGGAATGTCATTGACAACCCATATTTCAGATGGATGAAATGGAATCTGAACGTTTTACCCTGTATACTTGCTCCAAAATGACCATAGACGTATAATTCTGTATCAAGTGTGCCCTCTAAAATTCTATCTAAACTTAAATGGGGACAACATGACTGCGTTCACACAGGCAGCCCAATTCTGATATTTTTTCCACTAATTGGCCTTTTGACTAATCAAATCAGAATTGGGCTGCCTTTGTTAACACAGCCTATGTTCCTAAAATGACCTCCTTTCCTATTTCTCTGTAGTGCAAGCAGCCAGGGGGTTGTCATGGAGACACACCTGAATAATTAAAATACAAAATGGTAATGCAGGAGGCAACTGGCCCATAAAATGGACATCTTTGGTATCTCAGGAGTGTTTCACCTCTGAAAAAGTCCCATTACACAAAATGACACAAAAGTTATTTTTTCCAATACTTAAAGTTCATATTGATTATCCAAAGTTAACTGAGATGCAAATCTTTTTATGGCAACACTTGTGGTTGAGTGCAATATTCATTAAAAAATGTTAATAAGAATCTGATTCCTTTTAAGCTGATTCCATATTAAGAAACTCACCAATATCAAGTACAGTAATTGGTTTTGTGTCCTGGTGATTGGTTCTTACCCAGGGGGTTGTAGTCCAGGTTGAGGACTCGGAGCTGGGAGCTGTGGGCCACAGCGATGGCCAGGCGGGCCCATCCCTTGGTTGTGATGCTGGGGTTCGCACTAAGAGTCAGCTCTCTAAGCCCTGTGGGACAGGCTGTCCATCACCATCAAATGACCATCAACTGAGTATAGGCAGAGCCAGCATATAACCATATATTATAAGTATTATACTCCATTATCGTGTAACTTGAGTCTAATTGTTAACACTAGATGCTTCAGAAATCACTCATAAGCAAATGTCATGCTACACAAAGGACGGCAAAAGACCATTGTGACAGATCTATGTCGTGTTCAATAACAACTTTATGAATGTTCTATAAACCCTTCATGAGTTGTACATTTGTCTGGACTGTATTTTCTATCATCAAAAAATGTGTTTCCCCACACACGCACTTAGAGAGGACTTCTACACTAGCCATTTTGTTTCCAACCACTGTCCCCCAGCAGGCCAGGTTCAGAGTCTGACAGCCCAGTAACAGTGAGAGCAGTGTCGAGTGGCTGTACCTGATTTGGCCCCATCCGGAGGCAGCATGGCACAGATGAGCCGCAGTGCCTCATCCCCCAGCATACAGTCCCCCAGGTCCAGAGACACCAGTGAAGGGTGAGTGGACAATGCAGTGTTGAGTGTGACCAATCCTGCATCTAGGAGGGGGCTTCCATGGAGACTGTGGCATAGGAGAGATGGGAGGAGAGAGAAATGCAGAATTTCAGTCAATACAAAAGTTCCAATGAAGACCATCCAATTAATTCACCTTTCAATCTGGATAAGGCATCATCAAATTGACATCAACTTGAGTTCATGCTCATGTGCATAATCATGGTAATTAGGGTCAGGTCCCCCATTTAATGTCATGGAGAGCTTTTACTGGATCACAAATTGAGGGACCCATACTGATTACAATTAGTTAATAGACTACAGTAGCCATATCAACCACTAACATCAACCAATCAATCAGTCAGACCGACACACCTTATTCATTGTGATCTACGAGGCTACTTACAAAAGGGTCTGGATCGATCTGTTTGTCTTGAGTGCATCTGCGAGATGCTTGGTTCGGCTGATGGTGGAGACCACGCCGAGGTTCATGTTGAGTTGCGCCAGTGAGTGAGACTCTGCCACACCACGACACACCCGTCCAAAGTCACGGTCCGAAAGCTGACATCCCCTGATAGACAGAAGCCTCACACTGTTCTCTTTCAGGCTGTCACAAATATCCTTGATCTCAGCTCCCGACAGTGTCTCTCCCGTTATTTGAATAGAACCTGGTAGCATTTTGGTAAATGTGTCTACTAGGCTACATGACATTCAATGGTTGTGCCCAGCTAAGAAATACGTGCATTTTAAGCATAGGCATACAACTATCCAACGTCGGTAGGCTGTTAAATGACATCTCAAACTCAATATGCTATTGTTTAGGATATACGATATTTACCACAAATCTGCAAGGCTCTCAGTGTTGCAGCTGGTTTAATTGAACATTTCTTATTAGGCTATGGATAGGGGAAAAGCACGCAAGGTGGGTTTTCTGAAGTTAAATCGATCATAAACCCCATGCGCTGTTTCAAGCCCTGACATCATAACCTACTGCTACAATGTAGCTAAATACTTAGCGATTCTTCTTCTGTACCCCGCAGGCCATGGATTGATACATTCGTCGATACATACTAGACACGTTCAAATAAAATATAATGTGCCGTTTTCCAGGTCCTCATGCATAACAAACGGTTTGCGTTCCTGTCATGTTTAGAGCTTCGGTTTATAGCGCTGAAGCGAATGCGATCGTTTGTTTGCCACGGTTGCAGTTATCGGGTTATGCACACACTTCTCGATGTCATCAGAAACAGCATTGCAATAGTGACTGTCACATGTTGTTCTCAATTAGCTTACTATACTAATGCAGTCTTCCTCATTCAGGGCGCGTGCGCGCACCCTCTTCCCCGAAGCGTCTGTGTGGCTGCAGTGACCTCAGGAAATATTGCAGGGCTGAGCAAACGTTTCTCCAGAAGGAAAAATGCAAGTCGAGGGCAAAGATGGCCGTGGTCTCAATACAGTATGGCTATGGCTATTGATCACGTGCAGTGCTGGTCTGCCCTGCCCAAATACATCACCTGGCTGTCTATACCACACCCAAAGCCCTTGGTCTTTACATTGGATTTCCTGAAATTAGTGCGTAATGTAACATGATCACCAAATAGATAGGCATGTTATAAAACTTTTCCCAATTAAAAAGTTTAGAAATATTACCAGAATTATTACACTACATTGTGTTTTTACTTTAGCAGTAAAAGTACCTCAATAGGCCTATAATAAACTCTCATGAGAACCGTAACCTTCCATTGCACTGTTCTCTGGGTCAAACACACAATGGCCCCTTAAATAATATATATGCAATGGATTACTGAATAAGCCAAGCCTGCTCTACCTCATTGATAGTCACCCAGGTTGAGGTCGTGGAAGCGGAGTATTGAGACCCTCCCACTGTGCCACTCTCATGTCTCCTTGCAGAGCCACATCCCACAGCTCCCCTAGTGAGAGGAGAGTGAAAACGGAGAACTAATGGAGGGCATGGCTATGGTGCATCCAAGTCTCCATTGTTCAATGTTGGAAATAATTCACCTTGCCATAACCCATTTATTTATACATTCTACAGTCAAACACAGAATTTAATTTCTCTGAACAGTTGATGTTGAGATGTGTCTGTTACTTGAACTCTGTGAAGCATTTATTTGGGCTGCAATTTCTGAGGCTGGTAACTCTAATGAACTTATCCTCTGCAGCAGAGGTCACTCTGGGGCTGCATTCCAAACACTTAAGACACACCCTCTCCCCTCAAACTAAGTGGACACTTCTGATGACGTATCATGATGTCTAACGAGTATACACTTGCAGGGCAAGTGTATGCCCGGAAATTGGTCCCTCGTTCATCCCGCGAAGATTGTGTTTTCAGCCAACGGTATCTTGTGGGTGCTTTATATGATTGCATGTCTACTTAAATTAAATATATAATTACTAATATATGCCTACTGTATGATAGCGAGCAAATTAATTATCTAACTAACGTTAGCCTGCCTAGCTGGAACTTCTGAAGATGGAAAATGTTTTATTTCTACAATTTCCAAAAACGAACCAAACAAAAACATCATTATTTTTACGAGACGTGTTTGTGCCGTCATGTGCATTAGTGGCACAATTTCTAACTTATTTATATTTGTTTTTACTTACACTTGTATGTTGACTCCATATTGACGTTGAGGTTTTAAGTTTTGGCTGACTTTTCTTAGCCGATGTACAATCATCGCAAATTGAATTATGGGGCGTTTCAGGCCCCGAAGTGAACATAGTTATACACTCGCAAACTCCATTAAAAACGAGGGCTGAGGGGCTTACGTTGCAAACTTCCCTTGCTTGGACTGACGACAAATATGGCCGTGGGGATTCCCCCAAGGGCATAAGGTGAGAGTAAGTGGAGGAGGGTGTTTCTTTTATTAGTTTGAAACGCAGCCTGGGTCTTCCTTTCCTGTGGCGGTCCTCATGAGACCCAGTTTCATCAAAGCACTTGATGGTTTTTGCAACTACACTTGAAGAAACTTTAAGTTCTTGACATTTCCAGATTGACTGACCTTCATGTCTTAAAGTACTGATGGACTGTCATTTCTCTTTGCTTATTTGAGCTGTTCTTGCCATAAAATGGACTTAGCCCTATTTGGTAAAAGACCATCTTCTGTAAACCACCCCTACCTTGTCACAACGCAACTGATTGGCTCAAACGCATTAAGAAGGAAATAAATTACACAAATTAACTTTTAACAAGGCACACCTGTTCATTGAAATGCATTCCAGGTGACTACCTCACCTGGAATGAGTGTGCAAAGCTGTCATCATGGTGGCTAGTTTGAAGAATATCAAATATATTTTGATTTGTTTAATACTTTTTTGGTTACTACATGATTCCATGTGTTATTTCATAGTTTTAATGTCTTCACTGTTATTCTACAATGTATAAAATAGCAAAAATAAAGAAAAACCCTTGAATGAGTAGGTGTGTCCAAACTTTTGACTGGTACTGTATATATTTCTTAATTCGATTATTTTACTTTTAGATTTGTGTGTATTGTTAGATACTACTGCACTGTTGGAGCTAGGAACACAAGCATTTCGCTACACCCGCAATTACATCTGCTAAATATGTGTATGTGACCTAACATCAAGGCGGTGACCCGTTCCTGTAGGTTCATGCTCTACAACATTCGCAGAGTACGACCCTGCCTCACACAGGAAGCGGCGCAGGTCCTAATCCAGGCACTTGTCATCTCCCGTCTGGATTACTGCAACTCACTGTTGGCTGGGCTCCCTGCCTGTGCCATTAAACCCCTACAACTCATCCAGAACGCCGCAGCCCGTCTGGTGTTCAACCTTCCCAAGTTCTCTCACGTCACCCCGCTCCTCCGCTCTCTCCACTGGCTTCCAGTTGAAGCTCGCATCCGCTACAAGACCATGGTGCTTGCCTACGGAGCTGTGAGGGGAACGGCACCTCCGTACCTTCAGGCTCTGATCAGGCCCTACACCCAAACAAGGGCACTGCGTTCATCCACCTCTGGCCTGCTCGCCTCCCTACCTCTGAGGAAGTACAGTTCCCGCTCAGCCCAGTCAAAACTGTTCGCTGCTCTGGCACCCCAATGGTGGAACAAACTCCCTCACGACGCCAGGTCAGCGGAGTCAATCACCACCTTCCGGAGACACCTGAAACCCCACCTCTTTAAGGAATACCTAGGATAGGATAAAGTAATCCTTCTAACCCCCCCCCCCCCCCCCCCCCCTAAAATATTTAGATGCACTATTGTAAAGTGGTTGTTCCACTGGATATCATAAGGTGAATGCACCAATTTGTAAGTCGCTCTGGATAAGAGCGTCTGCTAAATGACTTAAATGTAAATGTAAATGTGACCAATAGCATTTGATTTGATTTATTCAAATGAGAAATGTAGGCCTATCGGTGTTGTCTCCAGGTGTGGTCTCCGACATTAACTAGCTATTGGTCACAGGGGGTCAATCTGAACAGTGGGCTCTGAGTGCTTTGGCAGGGCCATGTCCCCACACTCACACTTCTGCTCTCCTTCTTGCTCCAGGCACTGTGCCAGCACTCCATGTTGGCCAAACGTTTTAGATGCGTATCAGAAGAACTTGCTCTTCTGATAGGCATCTAAATCATTCTTCATGAAGGCCACAATTTTGCCATCCACCATGCTCTCTTGTAGAGCTGCGAGTGAGAACTTCATGACTGAAAGATGCCACGTGTCCCTGAAGAACTGCTTAAGGGTCAGCTGGATGATAGAGAGGGTTGTTTCTCAGGCTGAACTGTAATCTTCTTGAAGGAGGCCATTTCTTTCCTGAAATGCCAGGGTCACCTGGTAAATACTGGTTGGTCCACATTGGTGTTTAGTAGCACCTGCAGATTGCACTCTGGGGCCTTCTTCTCTTGCTCCTTTCCTCTGGTGCATTCTTCTCTTGCTCATCTCCATGGTGAACCTGACATTTGACCTTTGCTTGTCTATACAGGTAACAATCTCTCCAAGAAATCAGTTCTTCATACACAATTCTCCACAGCTGATCAGCCACTATCTACGTGGCTCTCCCAGGAGAGACATATTGTCTACTCTACAGTAACCATTATACTATTCAAACTTGAAACTATCCATCCTCTGAAAACAATTGTTATAAAGTGAGTTATTGCAGGATTTCTTGATTTTGTCTTGAGTATGAACATAGACACAGCTAGTTGGGGGGGGGGAAGCAACTCTCACAGTCTCACGTCAGAATTAAAAGTTCATCCATGTTTCTCAAACGTCAGATTCCGAAGTGTTTAAGGTTAAGTTTAGGCATTAACTCCAAATGGTTAAGGTAAGGGTTAAGGATCGGTTTAAAACAAACATAACTTTCTATCACTGGATTTGAACTTACAACCTCTGGAATCGGAGGCAGATGCTTACGCCCATCTTCCATCCCCAACACCATACCAAAACATACTTTAAGGTAACAACGCTCGCTGTTACCCCTAGTGGCCGGTTTCCTCATCTCCTTGACGTCCTCAGACATGGCTGGACATCAAATATTGACTTGCATCACGGGTGACCTGGCTGTTTTTTCCCCCCAGGGTCAGTGTTAAAAGACGTGTCTTAGGTCGATAAAGTTTATTTCCATTGTATCTTTCTGTACAATAACCCTATAAATACATTTTCACATGTAAAATAAAAAAAGAGGTCACCTTGCATCCCACCCAAAAACAATGTTGTTAGGAAGTACAAATAATGCACAAAACAAATGATTGGATGAAACAAAAGGTGCTTAGAAGGAACAATATTCATAAGATAACGCACTATTACATATCTCATATGACATGTCAACTGCATTTCTCGTTATTTTTTCTGGTTAGGTTATTAAAACTACAGACAATGGATGTGCATTGTGTAAAACAAGAGATTAAACTCTAATTTACCCCATATCATACATGATAATAAATCCTTCGAAAAACAATAGAAGGCACCACACACTGCTTTAGAACCTTCCTCCCATTGAACGTCTAGAACGTTAAAACATCAATTGATGTTATCGCCATAACCCGTGTAACAAAGCCTACAAGAGGAGAGAAAGTGTCGAGTTGGAGATGAATTGGTCTTAACATGAGTACAAATGCAAACAGCTGGGAATCTTAGTGCACTCATGCTGCTTTAACAAATACAAGACCCCTATGAAAAGGTGGAGGCAATTTGCTATCGTTTGAAAAGAGTCACAGCACCAGCATGACATCTCACTCCATCATTTAGTTCTTTTGATTAAGTACAATATAAACATCCAGGGTAAGCATGTCATTTCCCATGGAGAATGAAAGTTGTAAGAGTTGTTGTGAACTGATGGCGATGCGTTTACTGAGACAATGTTCATGTTTAATGATGAAGGTCAAATGTCAACTATAACCAGCCACCATAATGGTCTTTGACCTTCACTTCAGTCTGTATTACCTACACAACACCACCACTGTGGAATTCAGGCTCATGAGCCTGTGGTATCATCTTTGATGTTGGACACACCATCACTGTGACTGTAGGATAACACCAAGGGTCTTCACTGTGGCATTCACAGCATTCATAGCAGCGGTGGCCACCACAGGCAAATCTCTAGCCACTCTCTGGATGGGGGGCATGTTGGGGCCTTCCAATGTGTCCAGGATACCTTCAGACAACATTGTTTTTAAACAAAATGTCAAATTCTTATTTATTTAATCATACAGAAATTCAAGACCCAGTTTAAGAATATACCTTTGAGGGTCTTTGAATAGAAGCAATTAAAATGTGTTTAAAATTGGACCAGGGGAGTCAACTCAATTACCCGAGTTCACGTTATTGGCTTTCGTTACTCTGAAAGACGCATGTCCACTGCAATGAAATACTTTTGTGGATGACCTCATTTTATTAGTCTCTCTCTCACACACACACACACACACACACACACACACACACACACACACACACACACACACACACACACACACACACACACACACACACACACACACACACACACACACAGACAGACAGACAGACAGTACCAATCAAACGTTTGGAAACACTTACTCATTCAAGGGTTTTTCTTTATTTTTACTATTTTCTACATTGTTGAATAATAGTGAAGACATCAAAACTATGGAATAATGTAGTAACTGTCGTTTCTCTTTGCTTATTTGAGCTGTTCTTGCCATAATATGGACTTGGTCTTTTAGGGCCATCTTCTGTATACCAACCCTACCTTGTCACAACACAACTGTCTCAAATGCATTAAGAAGGAAAGAAATTCCACAAATTAACAATGCACACCTGTTAATTGAAATGCATTTCAGGTGACTACCTCATGAAGATGGTTGAGAGAGTGCAAAGCTGTCATCAAGGCAAAGGGTGGCTAGTTTGAAGAATCTCAAATTCAAAATATATTTTGATTTGTTTAACACTTTTTTGGTTACTACATGATTCCATATGTTATTTCATAGTTTTAATGTCTTTACTATTATTCTACAATGTAGAAAATAGTAAAAAATAAAGAAAAACCCTTGAATGAGTAGGTGTGGCCAAACTTTTGACTGGTACTATATATATAGCGAGAGATCGCTCGATCCTGGGTCACATACAATATGCAAAACAACAAAACTAAAGTGTCCTAATTGCACACACTTTGGGGAGTACAGTTCCTTCAAAAAGTATTCACACCCCTTCACTTACTCAAAAAAATCACACCCATCTGCACACATTACCCCATACTGACAAAGTGAACATGTTTTTAGAAATGTTTGCAATTGACATAAGCATTCACACCCCTGAGTCAATACTTTGCAGCGATTACATCTGTGAGTCTTTCTGGGTAAGTCTCTAAGAGCTTTCCACACCTGGATTGTGCAACATTTGCCCATTATTATAAAAAAAGATTATTCAATCTCTGTCAAAACTGTAACTCGGCCACTCAGGAACATTCACTGTCTTCTTGGTAAGCAAATCCAGTGTAGATTTGGTCATTCCATTTATTTTTTTATCCTGAAAAACTCCCCAGTCCTTAACAATTACAAGCATTCCAATAACATGATGCAGCCCCCACTATGCGTGAAAATTTGGAGCGTGGTACTCAGTAATGTGTTGTATTGGATTTTCCCCAAACAGAATTTCTTTGCCACATTTTTTGCAGTATTACTTTAGTGCCTTGTTGCAAACAGGATTCATGTTTTGGAATATTTGTATTCTGTACAGGCTTCCTTCTTTTCACTCAGTCAATTAGGTTAGTATTGTAGAGTAACTACAATATTGTTGATCCATCCTCAGTTCTCTCTTATAACAGCCATTAAACTGTTTTTAAGTCACCATCCAAAGTGTAATTAGTAACTTCACCATGCTCAAAGGGATATTCATTGTCTGATTTTTTTTTTTTTTACCTATCTACCAATAGCTGCACTTCTTTGCAAGGCATTGGAAAACCTCTCTGGTCTTTGTGGTTGAATCTGGTTTTGAAATTCACTGCTTCGACTGAGGGACATTATCGATAATTGTATGTGTGGGTTACAGAGATGTGTGGGGTACAGAGGTAGTCAGAAAAAAAATCATCTTAAACACTATTTATTATTGCACACAGAGTGAGTCCATGCAACTTATTATGTGACTTGTTAAGCACATTTTTACTCCTGAACTTATTCCGGCTTGCCTTAACAATCGGGTTGAATACTTGACTCAAAACATTTCAGCTTTTCATTTTTAATGAATTTGTAAAAAATAAATAAAAAACATCCACTTTGTCATTATGGGGTATTGTGTGTAGGGAAGTGACACCTCTACGCCTGAACCCATTAAGAGTCTCAAAGTAGGAGCGCTGATCTAAGATCAGGTCCACTCTATATTCATTATGATTTAAAAAGTCAAAAATGATCTCAGGTCAGCACCCCTACTCTGAGACGCTTTATGAATACGGGCCCTGGTTTGCTTAGTGAGGAATCTTACCTTCAACAATCTTGTGATAAGCGAAGTGCAGGTAGAGCAGAAAGAGCATATGCAGAGCACCCAGTGTTCCACAGAGGATGAGGCGTGGGGTCTGTCCCACGGTCCGAGAGATGAGAGCAGCCACCTGAGAGAGAACGAGAGCGAGGGATAATGTGAGCAAGTGGGACAGACTGACTATTCCTGACATAGTGGGCACGTTCAAGCGGATACAGTTTTTGCAACGTTTGTTGCATTATGGGGATAAAAATTGCCCCGACTTGCACCTACATGTCGACTGCATGAAATGTACAAAAATCACGTGATCAAAAGTCATGAAGTTGACTGCAGTCTACTGCAAGTTTCTGCAGTTGCTCTTCGCCAACTTTATCCAACTTTATCCAGCCATCGCCTGCATTGTAGAAGGCTCTATTGTCAACCAGTCATTACGGTGTTTTTGTTTGACCCACGCAAACCTGACCAAAGACATGACTGAAAAGGGAACCAACTTTGCCACGATTCATGTAAGCCTATACAGTGGTTATACAGTGCCCTCAGACAGTATCACACCCCTTGACTCATTTTGTTGTATTACAGCCTGAATAGCCTGGATTTTTTTCCACTGGCCTCCAAATAATACAACAACCTAAACACAAGGCCAAATCTACACTGGAGTTGCTTACCAAGAAGGTGAATGTTCCTGAGTGGCCGAGTCACAGTTTTGCCTTAAATCTACTTAAAAATCTATGGCAAGACCTGAAAATGGTTGTTTAGTAATGATCAACAACAAATTTGACAGAGCGTGAATAATT
This sequence comes from Salvelinus namaycush, assembly GCF_016432855.1. Taxonomy (NCBI): domain Eukaryota; kingdom Metazoa; phylum Chordata; class Actinopteri; order Salmoniformes; family Salmonidae; genus Salvelinus; species Salvelinus namaycush. The sequence goes on along the minus strand of NC_052310.1, from coordinate 39,485,039 downwards.
TTGAAAATAATAATGGGCAAATGTTGCGCAATCCAGGTGTGGAAAGCTCTTAGAGACTTACCCTGAGACACAGCTGTAATTACTGCCAAAGGTGCTTCTAGGTATTGACTCATGGGTGTGAATACTTAGGTAAATTTGATATTTCTGTATTTCATTTTCAATAAATTTTAAACAAAATCTAAAACATGTTCTCACTTAAGTCTTTATGGGGTATTGTGTGTAGATGGGTGAGACAAAAATATATTTAATTCATTTTGAATTCAGGCTGTGTAACAGCAAAAAGTTTAATAAGTCAAGGGGTATGAATACTTTCTGAAGGCACTGTATACAAAATGAATGTGATATTTGAGGCTCTCTCCCACTAATTGATTGTATAACGTGCACACATGATTTCAGTTTGTGAGTGTGTAATATGGGGGTTGGAGACATGTTCATTTCAACATTATAAAGAAAAACTTTTCTAACCAATGGCAACACTGCCATGTTGATCTGAGCCTTGCTGTTGGAAAAACCACATTAGTGTCCGTCTTTCAGCTGTCGCGGTTGCACCTCCCCTGACTTCGCTCCTCGACTTTTGTCTAGTTGGTTGCTTTAGCCTGACCACTCAAACGTGCCCAGTGTGAACGTCAGCAAGTGTCTAAGTGTCAAGGGGCTCTTGGGACTTGTAGTAATTGACCTGCTTATTTACCATCCGCAGTGTGGAGAGCCCTCCTACGACCAGCCACAGGATGTAGAACAGGGAGTGGAAGTGGACGTTGTAGGTGACGAAGAGAACCACGCAGTGTCCGAAAAGACCATAACCCTGTTGGGGGCACATAGAACAGACAGTGAGATTTCACACTGCATTTATAACAGACTGATTACACAGGGATGCTGTGAGGGGAGTGATGGTCATTGTTCACTCACCAGCAGAGACAGCGTCTGGACCATGGTGATCTGAGCGTTGCACAGATATGCCAGGAAGTATATGAAGGAGGAAACTCCCAGCCAGTAACCGAAGCACGTCCCTATGGCTGTGCCCATCAGAGTACCCTCTCTCTGTCCAGGGAGGAAGAACAATGTATTAGGCCTAATCAAGGTCAGATAGACAACATACAGTGCCTTCAGAAACTATTCAAACCCCTTGACTTATTCCACATTTTGTTGTTACAGCCTTTATTCAAAATTGATTAAATATGTTTTTTTCTCACCCATCTACACACAATACCCCATAACGATCAAGTGAAAGCGCTTTTTTGGAAATTTGTGTAACTTCATTGAAAATGAAACAGAAATACATAATTTACATAAGTATTCACACCCATGAGTCAATACTTTGTAGAATCACCTTTGGCAGCGATTACAGCTGTGAGTCTTTCTGGGTAAGTCTCTAAGGGCTTTGCACACCTGGATTGTACAATATTTGCAATTTTTTTTCTAAATTCTTCAAGCTCTGTCAAGCTGGTTGTTGTTGATCGTTGCTAGACAGATGTTTTCTTTTTTTTAAAAGCCAATTTAAGTCAAAACTGTAACTAGACCACTCAGGCACATTCAATGTCCTCTTGGTAAGCAACTCCAGTGTATATTTGACCTTGTGTTTTAGGTTAATGTCCTGCTGAAATGTGAATTCATCTCCCAGTGTCGGGTGGAAAGGAGACTGAACCAGTTTTTCCTCTAGGAATTTGCCTGTGCTTAGCTCGATTCCGTTTCTTTTTTTATCCTGAACATCTACACAGTCCTTAACCATTACAAGCATGCCAGCAGCATATCACCCTGCATCCCACTGCTGGCTTGCTTCTGAAACTAAGCAGGGTTGGTCCTGGTCAGTCTCTGGATGGGAGACCAGATGCTGCTGGAAGTGGTGTTGGAGGGCCAGTAGGAGGCACTCTTTCCTCTGGTCTAAAAAATATCCCAGGGCAGTGATTGGGGATGCTGCCCTGTGTAGGGTGCCGTCTTTCGGATGGGATGTTAAACAGGTGTCCTGACTCTCTGAGGTCATTAAAGAGCCCATGGCACTTATCGTAAGAGTAGGGGCGTTAACCCCAGTGTCCTGGCTAAATTCCCAAGCTGTCCTTCATACCATCATGGTCACCTAATCATCCCCAGCTTACAATTGGCTCATTCATCCCCCTCCTCTCCCCTGTAACTATACCGCAGGTCGTTGCTGTAAATGAGAATGTGTTCTCAGTCAATTTACCTGGTAAAATAATGATATAAATAACATGATGCAGCCACCACTATGCTTGAAAATATGAAGAGTGGTACACAATGTTGTATTGGATTGGCCCCAAACATAACACTTTGTATTAAGGACAAAAAGTGAATTGTTTTGCAGTATTACTTTAGTGCCTTGTTGCAAACAGGATTCATGTTTTGGAATATTTGTATTCTGTACAGGCTTCCTTATTTTCACTCTGTCAATTAGGTTAGTATTGTGGAGTAACTACAATGCTGTTGATCTATCCTCAGTTATTTTATCAGTCATTAAACTCTGTTTTAAAGTCACCATTGGCCTCATTGTGAAATCCCTGAGAGGTTTCCTTCCTCTCTGGCAACTGGGTGTATTGCTACACCATCCAAAGTGTAATTCATAATTTCACCATGCTCAAAGGGACATTCAATGTCATCTTTTTTATTTTTACCCATCTGCCAACAGGTGCCCTTCTTTGCAAGGCATTACTGCTCGACTGAGGGAACATACAGATAATTTTACGTGTAGGGTACAGGGATGAGGTAGTCATTAACAAATCATTTTATTGTCTATAGTGAGTCCATGCAACTTATTATGTCACTTGTTAAGCACATTCTTACTCCTGAACCTATTTAGATTTGCCATAACAAAGGGGTTGAATACGTATTGACTCAAGACATTTCAGCTTTTCATTTGTAATAACTTAGTAAAAACAATATTCTATTTTTATGAAATGGGGTATTGTGTGTAGGCAGTGACACAACATTTTTATTGAACCAATTTTAAATTCAGGCTATAACACAACAAAATCTGGATTAAGTCAAGAAGTGTGAATATTTTCTGACGACACTTATCACAATTCGATGGAGATCTACGGACAGTTCCTTGGACTTAGTTCCTTCTCTGACATGCACTGTCAACTGTGGGACCTTATATAGACAGGTGTGTTTCTTTTCTAAATCCTGTCCAAACATTTGAATTGGCCACAGGTGGACTCCAATCAAGTTGTATCGACGTCTCAATGATGATCAAAGGAAATTGGATGCACCTGAGCTCAATTTGGAGTGTCATCGCAAATAAGTATTTAACCACATGAGTGCTATATGAGCAGTCATTTATATCTTTGAGCAGCAAAAGCTGAACAGATGGCTTTCGGTTTCATAATGTCAAAAGGGTTTTGAGTTGATGGCTACCCCCATTTCCAGTTTTAATTCATCTACCGTCGGTATCCCTGAGCTTCATAAGAAATGTTCATCTATACATACTGTATATTAACATGCATTTACAAAGCCGGTATAAGTTGAGCTCTCTTACAATAACTGTTCCTGATGTCTTCATTCCATGCAGGAGGATGGCCACCAGCGTGAACACCAGCATCATGGGCCCATAGAGCTCCCCAGCAATCTTCTATAGTTGGAAAATAGGAGCAGGGAAAACATTTCATATTTCCTTTTAATTGGCTAGGTAAGCGCCCGAAAGCCTCTAGATTTAAATCTCCTCTCGGCCTGTGAAAATAGTACGGGAAAAGAAAATGCCACTCACCTGTGGAAAATGTATCATGCGGATGGGTATCATTGATTCAATCAACCTCGGGTAGAACAGAGGAGGAAATGTCAGGAATCTTGTTTTAAAATGTGACTCCGCGAGACTATTTTACAAGTTACACGTTGTGATTACAAGCACATTCGTGACCGACTCTCACCTGTTCCTGACTTGCATAGGCTCTACATCAAAGTACGGCCGGAGAATATCTATGTTGGCATATAGGTTGAAAGCTTTGGAAGCCTGACGCTTTCCTGCTTGCCACACCTAAGAGGGGACGGGACGACTGCAACATTAACCAGACAAGGCTATTGAGATGTAACTTATAATATCGGGTTATGGCAAACGCCCATTTTCATGACAAAGGGAATGTTGTGTGTGACAGGTTGTTGCCCATCATAAGCATCACAAAGTACTCTCATCTCACCTCATCTGCCACCTGTCTCCTCAGCTGGCCCTTGATACCCTTCATGCCCAGAAACTCGCCATCTTCTCCAGTCTCCTCTTCAGTTGCTTCCGCCTCCTCTGCCACCTCTTCCTCCTCCTTCATGCGCTGGTGCATCTCCCCCATGTCCTCAAAGCTGGAGCCTGATGTGTCATCCATGTTCTCTATGTCAATCACTGCTGACCCAGTGCCCTGGTAAGACAGTTTATTAGATATAACTACTGTACATCCATGTATGTGAAATGATGTTTGACAAGCAAATTGTCAATGTTTCCTTTGACACAAGTCAGTCACCACGTGAGACGAATAAGGAAGAAACAAAAAGGCTCTTTCCAGTTTATGGTCAGCTAACTAGCTAACCCGGTTCATAGACTATAACTGTAGTATCTTCTGACCGGAGGTGGTTTGTTAAGAGCCCGGACATTTGAGCTAAACATTAACACGCATCGCTTGCCGTACGGCTTTGGAAACATATCAGCAAGAAATCATAAAAAAATATGTTTTAAAAAGGTTACATTACTACACGCCTTTATAGGGTTCCCACGCGGTCATGTTTCAGTGCACTACGTGTGCCAATTAGCTGTCTGTGCCTCTGAACACTGTGTGTAACGTTAAATGGAAGACTGATGCTAAAATACTGTCGGCTGAAACTGTTTAAAACCGGTTAAGTGTACAGTAAGTGTGTTTATGATTTGTGAAATGATTTTGCGAGAGGGATGTTTGTTTCTAGAACCGTACCACAATTAACCCTCCTGTTGTGTTCGTTTCATGTTAATTAATTCTGTGTCCCCTGTCCAAAATGACCGCCCCATTATAGCGGATTATAAATCCATAATAATACATATTATCACCTAATGTTGAGTTACATCTTTTTAATCAACTTAAGTTCTTGTGAACATTACAAGTTTTGAACTTCTATTTGCTATTTATGGCCTGTAGGCCTCATTGACCTGAGCTCAGAACTCATTAGTAAAAAAAAAATAAAAAAAAGAATGTATGATTTATTTTGACTATAATAAATACTCAGATGAAACATTGTGCTATTTATCACAGACTACTTTGCATCAAAGTTTAACAAGGACATTTGTTTTGAAACCATTTCAAATGTTTAAATAGTCACAAAATAACATCTGTTGTGTTCCTGGTCAAAACTGACCGGTATGATTTTATTAGTAAAGAAAGGACATAGGCCCAAAACTACACATGAAAACTTTACCATATTACAAAATGAATGTCTGAGCACATTAAAGAACAGTATTACTAACAATCAATGGTGGTTACATTTTGTGTGTTCTCATGTACATGTTGGCCAATACGTGGTGGTTGATGCATGTGCCTTGCAAATATATGCACTGCATTTATGGCACATAATGCTCGTTTTGACAACTCTTGTTGCACACAGATTGCACCTTTTCCTTCTGTCTCTGGCGGACGTAGATCTTGCTTCTGGCCCTTGTACAGCTCTCACCAATCCAGCAGAGGATGATGTTGGAGGAAGGTGTTGGCGCCTTTGAATGAGGGGTGCCACCATGGCTTTCCCCAACTCTTCTAGGAGTAGTTTCCTCTTGAAGAATTTCCCCTGCTTCCAGCCTGGATTCACTTCCATCCACACCACAAACGCGTTGTAGACCGACATGTCTAGGATGTTGAAGAACACCACCATCGGCCAAAGTGCCGTCATCCTCTTACAAGAGTATGGGCAAGTGACCTGCAAAAGCGCAACAATCAGTGAATAAAATAATGAGTACATACAAGTGATACTTCATGTCTTGCATAGTAACGTGAGAAATTGCATCAAAGCGTAATTTTAATTGATCACATCTAAAACATATTTACATATTCAAATGAATATAATTGACTCCATATTGTTCAAAGTCAATGAGCCTTTCACCAAACAACATGTCTTATTTTTAATGGTGTAGATAAAACAATCTGGTAATAGAAAAATAAAGTACATGAGAAAGATAAAAAGTAACATACCTTATCAAGGTTGTCAACTCCCCCTTTGTTCCTGTTGTAATCCAGGACAGCGTTGGACTTCCTGTCCTCCCTGGAACTCACAGCGGCATCCCTACGCAGAGTTGTCATCAGGAGCACATTCTTCTTTTTCTTCGGGCAGTAGGACACGAGTGTGTGTATCGGTGAAGGCAAACTTAGAGGGGAAAAAAAACAATCCCTGTCCTTGGTAGTGAGTGAGGCAAGAGGCAAATGAGGCTTGTTCCTTTGACCATCCCCACCATGGTCATTTTTGGGGGGAGCAGCTCCTGACCAAGAGCATATGAGGTGAAGAAATTGTCACGTTATGTTGTGCCCCTGGATACCTGCAGTCATTTCCAGGACCACCCGCTTCCCCTGGTTCCTTTCCGGAACACCGCCAGAAGGCTTCCCGGTGTGAACATGCATGTTCCATGTATAACTTGCCCAGGCATCACATGCTGCCCATATCTTTATTCCATATTTAGACGGTTTGCTTGGCATGTACTGTTTGAATGGGCAGCGTCCCCTAAAAGCGACCAGACACTCATCCACTGTGATGTCTGGACTTGGGTTATAGATGAGTGGCAGGCGCTCCACCCACTTGTGCCAAACCTCTCTGATAGGTGCCAGCTTGTCTTGTTGACGGCGGCCTGGTCTTGTATCACGGTTGTCGTAGCGAATCAAAAAATAATAATTGCCCGACCAGACTCTGCATCCCATAAACTGGTGGTATGTTCGTTTCTGGATCTGTACACACCAGCCAAAATCAAGAGATCCACGTATGCTTCGACGGCTGTCCGGTCTACCTCGTTCCAGTTGTCTTTGTAAACGCTTCTCCCCTCCAAGTTGGTCATGTTTATCACTATAGTTTTGATTGACTCTGTCAGGAACAGTTCGAAGCAGGATTTTGTCATCAACCTGGGATATGGCGTATCTCGTTGGCCCTAGGGTCATCCTGATAACAGCCGACAGCCAACCTCTCCTCTCAGGTGGGGATGCAGACCAGGACAAATTCCCATTCTTTGACCAGAATGTAACAACCTCAGCAGGGTCCTCTTCCTCATCACTGGATTGTTCCACATCAGTTGTCTCTTGGTCTGGATCATATTCTGTGTTGTCTTCAACTTCTGACATTTCCTCCTTTAACTTCTCTGTCAGTGTAACTTCACTGTCAGTTTCCTGGCCTCTCTCCTCCTCACCAGTGTCATGACCAAAGATATGATCAAGAGCCTCACATAGTGTATCGTTTGGTCATTGTGCTGCCACAGAATGAATTGTGAGCAAGGCCTCAAAAAAGCTTTATATACCAGAGCTGCAAGAAAAGTTTTATGTATTATTGAAACAATGTTGCGATTGTTTGTGAGAATGCCAACAGGTGTGGATCCTGTGGGGGAAATATTCTATTGGGGAAAGGTTCCTGTGGGGTTTGCCATGGAAGACAAGAAGGGGAGTGAGGTGTGTGTGCTCTCACACACATGTATGTGGGGGTCTGGTTGAGGAAGTGTGTCCATCTGATGAATGGGCATGTGCCTGAACTCAATTTTATACACTAATTGTAGTCTCACCCATTCATTTCTAATGACCGGTCATTTTTGACCAGGAACACCACAGGTGTACAAAAGTTAAATAAAACACCCAACATTTTATTAAAATCATCTAAATGTATTTTGTGTGTTCAGATGCCCTATGTGGACAAAGTCATGGAACCGTATGACAATCAGATTAAATGAACTAAATGAGCGGCAGGTAGCCTAGTGGTTAGGGCGTTGGGCCAGTAACCTAAAGTTTGCTGGATCTAATTCCCGATCTAGCAGGTATCCCTGATCTAGCAGGTAAAAATCTGTCGTTCTGCCCCTGAACAAGGCAGTTAACCCACTGTTCCTAGGCCGTCATTGTAAATAAGAATTTGTTCTTAACTGACTTGTCTAGTTAAACAAAAATAATAAAACATTTTTTCAGAGTACTTGTAAATCGGTCCAATTCGACTGTAACACAACAGGAGGGTTAAGAATTATTCACGTTTAGATGAGCCAATTCGCCTTAAACAGAACATGTAGCTATGGTCCTTTGACTAAGGAGTAACGTTAGGTTCATTTAGCTAGTCCATTATTGGGCTAGTTTACTAACTACCACAACATTGTGGGACAAGTGCCCATATACAGTAGGATGATATGTACTGCAACACTAAAGTCCGATGTACAGTGATGTTATCAAATAAGTCGATACATATTAAGCATTTTCTTGGATAGCTATAGCTAACTTCTAGCTAGTATGGTAGCGTTACCTGGATAATGTTGTCATCAAAACCGCCCCATGGTTCCGTGTTTTTGTTTCCATCAGACGAAGCCATCTTTTAGAGCAAGAGAACGTGTTCTTGATTTCTTGTAAAAAAATTAAACTGCACTTTCAATCTCACATACAACCAACGAATGGTTAATTATAGCATCAGAGGTGCTTTAAAGATAAACGTTTGTTCCCAAAAGCATTAAGCTGCCTGGTAATATTCCACGCACAACAACACGTCGTGCGTACGACGTGGACACTTCTCCTTTGTGTGAATTTCCGGCAGACTAGATGATTTTTGGCGTATTGCTGCCATTCTCAGCCCGGAGTATGCATTACACATTGTGACAAAACAAAAGAAGGGAACGGAAAAATACAAATTGCATCTTCCATAACCCTGCAACTCTAACACCAACACACGCCCCTTATTCCACTACTTCGCCAAGAAACCAACCTTGCTAAAACACAAACTATTCAGGTCACTCAGTCCTGGCCTACTACTTACTGGTATCCTCTCATGATACCTTAGCCCACCATCCTCTACTTCCCTCACCGCCTCAGCAAATGACAATCTGCACTGCTCGAACCTGGGCAACCTCAACCTCTCAATCGCACAGGACATTTCTGATCCCCAGCAACATTGGCTCCCCCACAATTGAAACTCACTAATTTTTCTTCAAACTACACACTGCTGCTACATGACCATAACCTTGGCACCTGAAACATCAAACGGATTCGGAACAAACGCTATCACGGGATAGCTCATATATCCTAGCATGACTTTCAGGCAAACACTCAATATCAAAACTCAAAAGGATAGACAGGGTCTCCTCAGTCTCGTGCTCACCACCAGGTCTGCTTTTCACCAAACAGCATGCATCACAGACACCAGGGATCCTCAACTTCAGTTGATCCATCTTCACACTCAAAGCCACCCCCCAAAATCACTCCTTTCAGCGGTGTTCTGGTCTGAAGAGAAAAGCAAGACAGCTCTTGTCCTGTGGCGTGTGAAGCAGAGCGCCCGCTCCTTCTGGGTGGAAGACGCACAGAAAATCTACTTTGACAGAGTTAACACCCACCTTCTCCACCCAGCCCGATACCACAAATTAAAAAAAATATATCTAAATTTGAACTCATCAGACCAAAGGACAGATTTCCCCCGGTCTAATGTCCATTGCTCGTGTTTCTTGGCCCAAGCAAGTATCTTCTTCTTATTGGTGTCCTTTAGTAGTTTTTTTGCTGTTGCAGCAATTCGACCATGGAGGTCTGACTCATGCAATTTCCTCTGAACAGTTGATGCTGATGTGTCTGTTACTTGAACTCTGCGATGCATTTGTGTCTTTGGCATCATTAAAAGTGAAGACTACTATTTTATCAAATCAATTCTCTGTAATTATTATTAATTGATTAAACTAATCATGTAAATGTAATTAACTAGGAAGTCGGGGCACCACGGAAAATCTTCAGATTACAAAGTTATAATTTTCCGAATATAACTCTTCAGATATTTTAATATGATAAATTAGTCTAATATTAATGAATTATTCTTTACCTCACGTCAGTCTCATTCCAAATGTCGTAAATTGTTGGTTATCTGCACGAACCCAGCATTTACTGTAAATCATCCATACACCAATTGGCCTAATCATTTATTTACTAACTAACTAAATAATCACAGAAATGCCTAAACAAACAAACAAACAGTAGATATTGGTTACTAACAAATGATAGGGAAGATTTCCTAGTGGGCTAAGCCGATATGCGGCTTGGTGGACAAAGGGGGCGTGGACTGAGAGAGCGGGAAAGACAATGGATCACTACACACAGTGGATAATTATATTAATTGAAATTCTAATCCTTTGCAGATGAACGCTCGCTCATTTGGGAATAATTGCAATCAATATATTTACGCCAATATGTCGTTGTCTTCTCTGTTGGAATCGTCAGTCCGTCTGCTGGAGAGTCAGTTCATCAGAGTCTCTGGCTACTCATGGTGGCGGCTCCTGATAGTGTCTGTTGTAATGGATACGTCAGGCGTCTGTTGGGGTTCATTCCTTGGTCCTTGTCAATCATTGGCTCATTTGTGAAATTAGCATTCAGACATATCTTCAAGTAAATCAATCAAAAACCTTTATTAATGCAATTGCAGACAGAAGTTGACAACAGGAACATAGCAGTAGCTTCTCTGAATTTATTAGCATTGTCTACTGTCACACAAGATCAAAATGTCTAAACCAGACAGTGGTTACTTCTCTTGATCCAGTTTCGGTCTGACTCAGACCTAGACAGTTTACACATTCTCCAAAATATGGATATTGTTCAGTTCTCAAATTCTGTGATGTAATAGAAGTTCCTTTGTTCTACTGTGAAACTCTCTCCATACTGCATGGCCAGGGAAGGAGAGTCTCCGCCAGGAATGCATGACCTGAGAGAACAACCTGGGTGTAGGAGAGAGTGAGAGAGGGGGAAGCCACGATCTATACCCAGAAAGGGCCACGTCATGACACATTTATTTGGGCTGCAATCTGAGGTGCAGTTAATTCTAATGAACTTATTCTCTGCAGCAGAGGTAACTCTGGGTCTTCCTTTCCTGTGGCGGTCCTCATGAGAGCCAGTTTCATCATAGCGCTTGATGGTTTTTGCAACTGACCTTGAAGAAACTTTCAAAGTTCTTAAAGTAATGACAGACTGTCGTTTCTTTTTGCTTATTTGAGCTGTTCTTGCCATAATATGGACTTGGTATTTTACCAAATAGCGCTATCTTCTGTATACCCACCGTACCTTGTCACAACTGATTGGCTCAAACACATTAAGAAGGAAAGAAATTCCACAAATTAACTTTTAACAAGGCACACCTGTTCATTGAAATGCATTCCAGGTGACTACCTCACCTGCCATGAGTGTGCAAAGCTGTCAAGGCAAACTGTGGCTAGTTTGAAGAATCTCAAATATATAAAATATATTTTTATTTAACACTTTTTTTGGTTACTATATGATTCCATATGTGTTCTTTCGTAGTTTTGATGTCTTCACTACTATTCTACAATGTAAAAATAAAGAAAAACCCTGGAATGAGTAGGTGTGTCCAAAACTGGTACTCTATGATCAAAAGTATGTAGACCCCTGTCAAACATCTCATTCCAAAATAATGAGCATTAGTATGGAGTTGGTCCCCCCCTTTGCTGCTATAACAGCTTCCACTCTTCTGGGAAGGCTTTCCACTAGATGTTTTAACAATTCTGCAGGGACTTGCTTCCATTCAGCCACGAGTATTAGTGAGGTCGGGCACTGATATAGGGCGATTAGGCCTGGCTCGCGGTCGGCGTTCGAATTCATCCCAAAGGTTTGATGGGGTTGAGGTCAGGGCTCTGTGCAGTTTATTCAATTTCTTCCACACTGATCTCAACAAACCTTATACACTGCTCAAAAAAATAAAGGGAACACTTAAACAACACAATGTAACTCCAAGTCAATCACACTTCTGTGAAATCAAACTGTCCACTTAGGAAGCAACACTGATTGACAATAAATTTCACATGCTGTTGTGCAAATGGAATAGACAAAAGGTGGAAATTATAGGCAATTAGCAAGACACCCACAATAAAAGAGTGATTCTGCAGGTGGTGACCACACACCACTTCTCAGTTCCTATGCTTCCTGGCTGATGTTTTGGTCACTTTTGAATGCTGGCGGTGCTCTCACTCTAGTGGTAGCATGAGACGGAGTCTACAACCCACACAAGTGGCTCAGGTAGTGCAGCTCATCCAGGATGGCACATCAATGCGAGCTGTGGCAAGAAGGTTTGCTGTGTCTGTCAGCGTAGTGTCCAGAGCATGGAGGCGCTACCAGGAGACAGGCCAGTACATCAGGAGACGTGGAGGAGGCCGTAGGAGGGCAACAACCCAGCAGCAGGACCGCTACCTCCGCCTTTGTGCAAGGAGTAGCACTGCCAGAGCCCTGCAAAATGACCTCCAGCAGGCCACAAATGTGCATGTGTCTGCTCAAACGGCCAGAAACAGACTCCATGAGGGTGGTATGAGGGCCCGACGTCCACAGGTGGGGGTTGTGCTTACAGCCCAACACCGTGCAGGACGTTTGGCATTTGCCAGAGAACACCAAGATTGGCAAATTTGCCACTGGCGCCCTGTGCTCTTCACAGATGAAAGCAGGTTCACACTGAGCACATGAGCACATGTGACAGACGTGACAGAGTCTGGAGACGCCGTGGAGAACGTTCTGCTGCCTGCAACATCCTCCAGCATGACCGGTTTGGCGGTGGGTCAGTCATGATGTGGGGTGGCATTTCTTTGTGGGGCCGCACAGCCCTCCATGTGCTCGCCAGAGGTAGCCTGACTGCCATTAGGTACCGAGATGAGATCCTCAGAGCCCTTGTGAGACCATATGCTGACACATGCACATTTGTGGCCTGCTGGAGGTCATTTTGCAGGGTAATTGCCTATAATTTTGTAGATAATTGCCTATAATATCCACCTTTTGTCTATTCCATTTGCACAACAGCATGTGAAATGTATTGTCAATCAGTGTTGCTTCCTAAGTGGACAGTTTGATTTCACAGAAGTGTGATTGACTTGGAGTTACATTGTGTTGTTTAAGTGTTCCCTTTATTTTTTTGAGCAGTGTATATATATTTTTTTTTTACTACCCCTTTTTCTCCACAATTTTGTGAAATACAATTGGTAGTTAGTCTTTTCTCATCGCTGCAACTCCCCTACAGACTCGGGAGAGGCGAAGGTCGAGAGACATGCGTCCTCCAAAACACAACCCTGCCAAGCCACACTGCTTCTTGACACACTGCTCGCTTAACCCAGAAGCACCAATGTGTCGGAGGAAACACCGTCCAGCTGGCGACAAAAGTCAGCTTGCGGGCGCCTGGTCCGCCACAAGGAGTCGCTAAAGTGTGATGAGTCAAGGAAATCCCGGGCGGCCAAACCCTCCCCTAACCCGGAACAACGCTGGGCCAACTGTGTGCCGCCTCATGGGTCTCCTGGTCACGACCAGCTGTGACACAGCTTGAGATTGAACCCGGGGCCGTAGTGACGCAATACAGTGCTCAAGCACTGCAATACAGTGCCTTAGACCACTGCGCCACTCGGGAGGCTCTGACAAACCATTTCTGTATGGACCTTGCTTTGTGCACAGGGGCATTGTCATGCTGAAACAGCAAAGGGCCTTTCCCAAACTGTTGTCGCAAAGTCGGAAGCACAGAATCGTCTAGAATGTCATTGTATGCTGTAGCATTAAGATTTCCCTTCACTGGAACTAAGGGGCCTAGCCCGAACCATGAAAAACAGCCCCAGACCATTATTCCTCATCCACCAAACTTTACAGTTGGCACTACGCATTCGGGCAAGTAGGACTGCCAGATGGTGAAGCGTGATTCATCACTCCAGAAAATGTGTTTCCATTCCATACCATTTTTACTAGCTTCTTGCTTCAGCACTTGGCTATCCCATTCTGTGAGCTTGTGTGGCCTACCACTTTGCGGCTGAGCCGTTGTTGCTCCTAGACGTTGCCACTTCACAATAACAGCACTTACAGTTGACTTGGGCAGCTCTAGCACAGCAGAAATTTGACGAACTGACTTGTTGGAAAGGTAGCATCCTATGACGGTACCACGTTGAAAGTCACTGAGCTCTTCAGTAAGGCCATTCTACAGCCAATGTTTGTCTATGAAGATTACAAGGCTGTGTGCCTGATTTTATACACCTGTCAGCTGTGACTGAAATAGCTGAATCCACTCATTTGTAGGGGTGTCCACATACTTTTGTATATATAGTGCATCTTGCTGCGCTTTGTAAAAGCAGATCAAAAATGCTTCTTATTATAGTTTCTGCTTTGCATCAGACTAATTTTGTGCTTCAGATGAAAATTCCCGAATTGCATTATAATCAGCAGACAGCACTCTGACTGTGTAGCTACATTTCCCCGGTACTTTTCTCTGGTAAACTGCAAGATTAACTTAGAGAAAAACATTAGGAAATGTAGCTTGCTGCATTCTTTCTATGGTAATCATTACAAATATGATGGTCATGCATCATTTTTTGCAAAAAAGTCCTTGCTTTTTAATTGTAAGCTCATTTACTTGTGTGGCTGCTAGCCAAATAGCATAGCACTTCTGTTGCCAGCCAGACCTGCAGCCACTGGTGTTTGAGCCAGCACCCCAACCCACACTGCAGCTAATGTCTCGTCTAGACCAGATTTAATTGGATTTAATTCCAGTGCTGGTCCCTAGACTACCTTCTGCCCTTGCAGACCTGCTTGGCTTGGACCTGATGCCCAAGCTGACTCGCTAGCTAGTGTCTCAGTCGGGGTCCAATCGAGCACCTGATCCTTCACGGTCTTTCCTGGACCTAGCAGCAGCAGATACTGTGAGCAGGTCGTCCCTCACTGCCCGCTCCATCCATGCCACTGAAAGGGTGGAGACATGGGGAGGCAGGGCTTACAAGCACCAGACATCACGGGCGGCGAAGATGACACAAGGCTGTGCCGCCGCACAAGGATTTTCTTGACATTTAAAAATGTACTTCATACATTTTGGGGTGGCTTTGTAGAAAATCCCCTCTCTTAGCCTCCATTCAAAGACACAAGCTCTGAGACACTTTACACAAGCAGAGGTACTGGGAGGATGGACTTTCCATTTTTTACAGAGCTCTGCACCCCCAACTTTCACACCTTTGCTCCTGGAACCAATGACCGTATATATGAATGGACAAAGCCATTGATCACGTGACATGATTAATTCCTATGTGAAGACTCAATGAAGTCGGTTAAGATGGCGTGTCATGGAGACATAACATGCATAGTTTGAGCTACTGCAGGAAGTGATGTTGCAGGCTAGCTCAGTGCTGCCACCTCTCATTGATTAATGAGAGGGGCAGCACCTCCCGGCCGGCTCGGCCCTCCCTTCCTGCTCTGAGTGACTAAGAACAGAGCTACGGGCAGCTGAGCGAAATTTTAGGAAAACTAAACTCCTGGAGGACCTATCATCCTTTCACTCCCTCCTCTCTACCTTCTCTTCCTCTGTGTCCACTGCTAAAGCTACCACTATACATTTCAAGCTTATGCCTCTAACACTAGGAAACTCTCTTCCACCTTCTCCTCCGTCCTTATTCCTCCACCCCCCCCCCCCCCCTCTCTGTGGACGAGTTTGTCAACCACTTTGAAAAGAAGGTTGACGAAATCTGCTATTCATTCAATCAGCATATTGAGTCCACTGGTTTCACTCACACAGAACTCCCCTATGCCTTGACCTCTTTCTCCCCTCTCTCTCCAGATGAAATCCTGCGACTAGTGCGGTCTGGCCGCCCGACAACATGCCTGCTCAACCCCATCCCCTCCTCCCTTCTCCAGACCATCTCTGGAGACCTTCTCTGTCCTGGCACCCCAATGGTGGAACCAGCTTCCCCCTGAAGTTAGACAGTAGCGTCCCTGCTCATCTTCCCGAAAACATCTGAAACCCTAACTCTTCAAATAGTTTCTTAAATAATCTTCCTCACATCGACCCCCCCCCCCCCCCCCAAAATAATCAAAGAATATTAATTAACCTGAACCAGCACTTGCACTTGATTCCCCCCCCCACTCCCCCTCCATTTCTAGCTCTGACTCGACTGATAGCTACTTTATTGAGGGAAAATGTACTTTCTATTCCTGTGATATGTGGTTGTCCCACCTAGCTATCTTAAGATGAATGCACTAACTGTAAGTCGCTCTGGATAAGAGCATCAGCTAAATGACAAAAATGTAAATGTAAAAGGCAGACTGCAGGCTGCCATTAGCAACTAAATTCTCCTTAACTTCTTCTGTGCCATTTTTTTTTTAAATGATCGGTTTAAGGACATACAATGAGTGTACAAAAAATTAAGAACACCTGTTCTTTCCATGACAGACTGACCAGGTGAATCCAGGTGAAATCTATGATCCCTTATTGATGTCACTTTTAAAATCCACTTCAATCAGTGTAGATTAAGGGGAGGATACAGGTTAAAGAAGGATTTTTAAGCCTTGAGACATGGATTGTGTATATCAGAGGGTGAATGGGCAAGACAAAAGATGTAAGTGCCTTTGAACTGGGTATGGTAGTAGGTGTTTGTCTCAAGAACTCCAACACTGCTGGGTTAACGCTTAACAGTTTCCTTGTATGTATCAAGAATGGTCCACCACCCAAAGGAAATCCAGCCAACTTGACACAATTGTGGGAAGGATTGGAGTGTACATGGGCCAGCATCCCTGTTGAACACGTTCAATACTTTGAAGAGTCCATGCCCCGATGAATTGAGGCTGTTCTGAGGGCAAACGGGAGGAGTGCAATTCAATATTAGGAAGGTGCTCCTAATGTTTGGTATACTCAGTGTACATCTGGTGTATTAGAAACAATTATTAGTACCATGATTGTCTTTAAAACCATTTTTTTTTATATACACGAAGATTGACCAAGATTGCCATTTTTCCATTCACTTCAGTGGCTTCAATGAGAGGGGGCAGTCGTTCTCCCCTGCCTGGAACATTCTGTTGCTATGGGCAACTCTGCTGATTAAGTCAGCTGACAGATGTCAGTTAAACAGGCCTGGTCCTAAAGCACACTGTTCCCTTGTTTTTTATCACATTCCAACGATAAAACTGGGGGGGGGGGGGGGGCAAAAATGCTATTTCAGAATGTGGGGGGGACAAATTGATCCGACGGATGGCAGCCCTCATGGCCAAATTATTTTTTACACGCTAGCCTAGCAACAGTAGCTTAGCATACTACTGCTAGCTGTTATTGTGTATATACTGGTCTATTGTATGCTATGCTAGCCCTCCTGTGTAATATGCTACCATTACTGCTATGTAGCATGTTAGCCCACTAGCCCTAGCTATTACACCTATTGCTCATACTATACTGTATACTATAGTCTTAGTGTGCCCTGACCATACTGTGCATATATACGGTTTGATCGTGTGTTGTTTTAGGCTATACATTGGTAGCTAATAGCAGTAGCATATGTGCCATTTCCTGCTGTTTCCTGTTTACATATGTAGCTATTTATGCCATATCACAATACTATTTACTATACAGTTATTATTCATTCTAGTGCTACCGTTATGCATAGCCATAACAGACTGTGCATGTGTAATACATGCACTCTATTTCTGTTCTCTATACAGAACAGAGAACCACTTCCACGACTAGTATATCCTCCTTATTTGCTGTGTGTCTGTTTGGTGTGTGGCAATAAAGTGTGAATTGTATCTCTGTCTCCTGCTGGTCATTATCAGTTCTCTTACTGGGACTCTAGGACAATTGTAGCCTATCAAAAATCTAAACTGGCAGTTCTTTCGAGACCACCACCCATTTGTGGAGCTCTTTCTCAGGCTGTACTTGACCAACATTAGAACGGGAAACTACGTGTAATAGGGTATGGGTCCAGAACTCTAACTCCAGCAGAGAAAAACGACCACCATTCTGGCAAACTTGAGTCTTTAGCGCTGAAGTAGGCGATCTGTGACAAGTTTAGTAACCACCTACCTACCTTTACAGACTACTAACCATTGACCTATGTTCTGAGCACAACAAAACTCAATGCAGTAGGTCACTGCTGGGTCGGGGAGTTGGCTGACTTCCACTTCGACTTTAAGTACAGATCTGGGAAGAAAAATGCAGACGCTGACATGCTGTGACATTGTCCTGTCAATCTCCACAGCCACGTGGGTGAATACACGAAAGCTATGCTACCAGAAGTCGGCTCAAATCAAATATTAGTTGTCACATGATTACTTACAACAATGCAGAATACTTTTTTTTGTTATAATATAAAGGCCTGGACTATTTTAATTTGAGAATATCTTATACAACGGGTTAAAGTTCTGTGTAGTAACCCCAGGTGTAAAACAGTAAATAATCAAATCAAAGTTTATTTGTCACGTGCGCCGAATACAACAAGTGTAGACCTTACAGTGAAATGCTTACTTAACCAATAGTGCAAAAAAGGTGTTAGGTGAACAATAGGTAAGTAAAGAAATAAAACAACAGTAAAAAGACAGGCTATATACAGTAGCGAGGCTATGAAAGTAGCGAAGCTACACACAGACACCGGTTAGTCAGGCTGATTGAGGTAGTATGTACATGTAGATATGGTTAAAGTGACTATGCATATATGATGAACAGAGAGTAGCAGTAGCGTAAAAGAGGGGTTGGCGGGTGGTGAGTGGCGGGACACAATGCAGATAGCCAGGTTAGCCAATGTGAGGGAGCACTGGTTGGTCGGCCCAATTGAGGTAGTATGTACATGAATGTATAGTTAGTGACTATGCATATATGATAAACAGAGAGTAGCAGCAGCGTAAAAAGAGGGGTTGGGGGGGGTTGGGGGGGCACACAATGCAAATAGTCCGGGTAGCCATTTGATTACCTGTTCAGGAGTCTTATGGCTTGGGGGTAAAAAACTGAGAAGCCTTTTTGTCCTAGACTTGGCACTCCGGTACCGCTTGCCATGCGGTAGTAGAGGGGTGGCTGGGGTCTTTGACAATTTTTAGGGCCTTCCTCTGACACTGCCTGGTGTAGAGGTCCTGGATGGCAGGCAGCTTAGCCCCAGTGATGTACTGGGCCGTACGCACTACCCTCTGTAGTGCCTTGCGGTCAGAGGCCGAGCAATTGCCGTACCAGGCAGTGATGCAACCAGTCAGGACGCTCTCGATGTTGCAGCTGTAGAACCTTTTGAGGATCTCAGGACCCATGCCAAATATTTTTAGTTTCCTGGCTACTTCTCAAAGTATTCAATTGTCAAGAGGATTAAAACAAGGCTGTTTATTATCGGCATATCTATTTATGATGGACAGCATCTCTAAGCCTGAGCGAGATCTTAGAATCGTCCAGCAGCAACAAGGACACGGAAGGAAAGGAGAGTGAAGAGGAGAAGGAGGTGCTAAGGGTGGTCACGTCACCATGGTGTCCTACCTCGTCAACAACCCCAACAACATACTGTCGGTCCCCGCACCAGACCTACAGTATCTCAGCTCACACACCCACTCCCATGACATCTCTCAGGTAGGGACCGCTGGATTACTAACATACAACTACTCTACTTCTACAAACATGTTTGTTTATTTGTCTGGATGGAGTTGTATTGACATTAAGTTGATACCAAATATACTTTTGTAATATCTCCTTACATCTTACCGAACCCAAACAGGCTCCAAGAGTTCCATTCCTAGCCCTGGCCATGGTGGAGCGAGACTCCAACATCACAACACTTCTACCCATCATCACAAAAAGGTCAGTCCAACAGTAAATATAGGTCCAACTTTGATAATTCCCAGACCAAGACGACAACTAGACATCAGTTGATTGCACAAGGCATCAAAGCGTTATAATGATTACTGTAATTTGGGATGCTAAAACCTTGTAGCTAACTAGTTGTATTGTCCTGTGTGGCTGTCTCCGGAAGCTCCAAGCAGAGGCTGAGTCCCCTACAGCATAGCCGCATCACTGCAGACGGTCTAGACAGCCCCTGCCACCTGTACCAGCTCCTGGAGTGCATTATGGAAGAGGCGGAGGGCAAGCTGAATGAGCTGGGCCTATGTGAAGGTCTTACATGTGTTGACTAATACTGCTTTTTTAAATAACTTTGCATGGGTGAGCTGGATAGATGACACACACCACTTCCTCAAGCTGAACTGGAAGAGGTAGCTGCAGCTACAGTATGGTCCATTTTGTGTCTTCAACAGTTTCCAACACTGACAGGAAAAGACATGCACTGCTGTGAAGGATCCTGCCTGACACAAATACTTCAAATGGCACAATTACATAAGAGGCTGTCTGTTTGACAGGTGTTTATCGAAAGGAAACCACAAGAACACTATCCCTCACAAGATAGACTAAAAACAGTGAGTAAAGTGATTGTTTGATTGAAACGGTTTTATCATAAACTAATAATTAATTACATGTTGACTACATACAGTATTTTATGTTACCCTTTCCTGATATGATTTAATAAATGCTGACTGCTGTCTCTAGGTTAGTCTCGTCTGGCACAAACACTTAGACCGAGTGGCACTGCGGTCTAAGGCACTGCATCTCAGTGCTAGAGGCGTCACTACAGACCCCGGTTTGATTCCAGGCTGTATCACAACCGGCCGTGATTGGGAGTCTCATAGTTCGGCGCACAATTGGCCCAGCGTCGTCCGGGTTAGGGTTTGGCCGGGGTAGGCGGTCATTGTACTTCGAATTTGTTCTTAATTGACTTGCCTAGATAAATAAACGTAACAAAAAAAGCTGTCATCAAGGCAAAGGGTGGCTACTTTGAGGAATCTAAAATATAAGATACAGTTTGATGTGTTTAACACTTTTTTGGTTACATGATTCCATATGTGTTATTTCATAGTTTTGATGTCTTCACTATTATTCTACAATGTAGAAAATAGTAAAAATAGAGAAAAACCCTTGAATGAGTCGTTGTGTCCAAACTTTTGACTGGTACTGTATATCTTTGCCTTGACAATTTTATGACATTCCCCCTTTTTATATTACTATTGAAATAAAATATACGTTCAAAAAACATGACAAATTGTGAGAATTATTTAAAAATTAGAAATGCAGGACTTATTTTGGCATGACTAATCAACACTTATTTTGAAATCGGAAAAGAACAGAATTTGATTTTTTCATTAAAATAAGGCACTATAGAGCACCACAGTGGAGGTGTCATGATAATACCCATAAAACGTAGCTGTCAAACAGGGAAATGGTTCCATTCTTTTTCCACCATTCATTTGTCCCACAGAGGATTTTATAAATGCTTAAAATAAGGGCTGTGTTTCGTGTAGGCTGTCGTGACTTTACTTTCATTAATCTGATGATTAAAATTAATCATGTAACAATTAACTCATTAGGAATTGGGGCACCACGAGCGGTTCTTTAGAGTTAACATCTCCCGAATTAAACTCTAAAAGGTCTTTACCTATCACATCCATAAACAGTCAACATAATCATAACCTCAAATTATATCATCATTCTGAACAGTCGTAACCTCCTGCATCTGCAAAAAAAACAGCCTTACTTATGATTCAGTCCTACACAAATTGGTTTAATTATTTGTTTACTAGTTAGCTAAATGGTAACACGGGATAAACATACACACTTAATACAATAGAAACAGGTCCCTAGCGGACTGACACAATATGGCGGCTTGTTACAAAGAGATGGAGAGAGAGACAGACACTTAACGTTGGTACATTTTAGACACTACTCTCACAGTAATCATATACTTTACACACAAACCACAGCCTATTTGGAGTAAGGAATCATGAATGTATTTACCTGTAAATGTCTTGGTTCTTCGCGTATTTCTGTCGGAGCCAGGCCTTCTTGGAGAGGGTATTGGGCCTTTTCACGGCACGCTTGTAAGGCTTTGATTGTCCAAAAGGGGTCCCCACCACCTTGTTATTCTTCCATTCGCTCTGGAAGATGATTCTTTGAAGATTGACACGCCTGGCTAGCCTATGATTCCCAGTGGGGTGATGAGTAGTAAAATATGATGGTTTGAAGAGAGTAGTAGAATGCTCCCACTTAATTTAGCTTTTCTAGATACTTTACTTAGGACATCTAATCAGCCATACCAGTGATTGTCTGGGAGATGACGTTATCGTCTCTACCTCGTGTTGAGATTGAATTCGAACCACTTGGACGTGAGCTGCAGCTACACATCTCTCTGGTCTGAAATTAATTCTTAACCCATGGTTTTATACAGTTTGTTCAAAAGGGGGCGGTTCGTGAGGCTGACACGCTCTCTGACCTCACTCAAGTGGGTGGTGACTACTTGTACAAAGTTATAGAAACAATTTCCTCTTATAGTTTCTAAGATCACATCACTTTCTTATTGCCCCTACCCTGACTGACAGTCCCCTCACCCTATCACCCTCCCCTGTCCAATCCCCCTCCAACAGAGACAGGACTCCTTCACCACCTTTAAATACACAGACCTGTCACTAATCAGTGCGGTAGACCTTACCATTTCAGTTTGCAAGTGTTTTGTTACAAGACACCTTATTGCTTGTAACCCTTTCCTTTGTGTATTTTGAATGTGTTTAGGACCAAGAAAGTTTGTTCTTATTTCTTAATTTAGATTATCATTTGATTAAGAACATTTACTGTTTGTTTGCTTTATGCATTTCCTTTACTCATGTTTAAACCTATTGCCTAAGTTTCTTCACTGTAAAATGATTTTAATGTTAGAGATTCATGAGTATATTAGTTTATCTGCGTATGGTTTATATGAAATCACTACCATGTATGTTTTTTGTTTCCTAGTTAATCATTCCATCCTTACATCCTCAATCTTGTTGTCATTATCTTCAATTCAACTGAAGTAATAAACTGGGCATCAGCCCTTTGAACTGCAAACCACCATCTGTGTTTTAATGGACACCACCATGATAGCCCTAACTCAAACCAACAGTTACAGCAAGATGCAGTCCTTTTACCACCACAACTGTGATCCGTTTTTAGAATTATTTAGAAAATAGGAAATTGCTGGAGTTTTTATTTTTGCATGACAAAGTGAGGGACACAAATTTTGAAATAAGGGCTGAGGACTGCCTTGTGGTGGTTGAGGCGCATCTACAGCGGGCGTGGGGTCTCTGTTTGCAGATCTTCACAGATGGATCAAGGGACCCAGGCAGTGGGAGAGCAGGGTTTGGGATGCGGCTGTCTGATGGAGCTTCAGTCTTTGCTGAAATGCTAGCACAAGTGTGGGCATTGGGATGGGGGGGAAGAAGTGGGGCATAAAAGGGTAATTTTGTGTTCAGACTCTGCTGCTAGCTTGGTTCCGCTGAGAGAAGGGATGTCAACGTCATGTCCAAACCTGATAGAGCTGTTGGTGGCACTTTAGGTAGGGGGAAATGAGGCACCAGATAAGGCAACTCTGAAGACAGAGGTAGATCTGGTGGTCCTGTTGGGGGGGGATAGGAGCATCGAAGCATAGGGGTTGACCCAGGAGTGGCAACATGAGTGGATGAACGGGGAAGGCACATCATAATTCTTAAGAAGGTCCATAGGTATCTGGGGATGGAAAGGAGGGCTGAGGTTCTGTTGACAAGGCTGAGGTTGGGTCATTGTGGGTTATTGTTACTGGGGAAACACCCAGAAAGGAAGAGTGAGGAATGTGGGGAGGTAGACTTAAGCATGTCCTCTTATATTGCAGGTGGTATGCTGAGGACAATTCTCTGTGAGCTGGCTGAGTTGTATGTAACCACATTTTCGCTTGTAACAATTTTGGCCTCAAATGACAGGCAGCGCGAAATAGCAAGGAAGCTGTTGTTTCTCTATTCCACCGGCCTGCACCTACAGGTGTGAAGCTATTCAAATATTTATATGTATAATTCGCACTCCGATTTGAGAAAGGCAGCAATACAGCGTCTAATAGTCTGTGGGAACGCAAACTCATGGATCTACATACAAAAATATTGTGGGTGGAGTAAATCCTCTCGCTTTGCCTCTTTCTGTCTGGTTTTACCAACGATATGTATAAACCCTGGATGACTAACGGGGATGCTGTATTGAATCCACCGCGGAGACATATTTTTTTATTTTACCTTTATTTAACTAGGCAAGCCAGTTAAGAACAAATTCTTATTTACAATGACGGCCTACCAAAAGGCAAAAGACCTACTGCGGGGAAGGGGGCTGGGATAAAAAAACAACAAAAAAAAACAACATAAATATAGGACAAAACTACATAAAGAGAGACCTAAGACAACACCATTGCAAGGCAGTAACACATGACAACACATCATGGTAGCAGCATAAAACATGGTACAAACATTATTGGGAACAGACAACATCACAAAGGGTAAGAAGGTAGAGGCAACAATACACCACGCAAAGCAGCCACAACTGTCAGTAAGAGTGTCCATGACTGAGTCTTTGAATGAAGAGATTGAGATAAAACTGTCCAGTTTGAGTGTTTGTTGCAGCTCGTTCCAGTAGCTAGCTGCAGCGAACTGAAAAGACGAGCGACCCAGGGACCTTTGACCTTTAACAGAATGTGACTGGTAGAACGGTAGAATCTTGGCACACCTCAATTGTAAAACATTTTAGAAGCTATAGAAATGCATTTATTAATGTCTACATTCGTTTTTGACACGTTTATTCTTAGACCCCATAAGGCATTGTTTTACATTATACTGTGCGCTAAACATAAAATAAAAAATGTTCCTTTGTATTTTTTTGTAATGTTACTGTCCCCACTACAACAAAATACTTATTTGTAATTTTGTCCTTAACATTTCATTGAATTACTGTAGAATTCGATTCATTCCTATGGAGGATGCTCCTACTAGGAAGTGCCAATATGGCCGACCGGCGGCTTCAAATCCTCACTATAGCCAATAGATATGCAATCCAGGGTTTATATACCTGATTGGGTTTTTCCCGGTGAAAAGAGGAGCAGTTGACTTTGCCGGGGTTCATTATATTTTTAAAACCACTGAGCTAGTTACATCGATGTCTTCTAAGTCAAAAGTGCAATACAAGGGGAAAAGGTAGGTGCTGCCGGTGGCATGTAAACATTTAGCTACTAAGTAATGAAACAACGGCAGCTGTCTAACTCTGTTAGCTGTTTTAGCTAACGACCTTTGCGCATACAAATTAGCTAAGGTGAAGTTAGTTGCTACAATAATGCTAACGAGTAGCTAAACGTATTTCGACTTCATTGAGCGGGCAAGCGGTATGAAACAGCCAAGAGACTGCATTTGTTTAAGTATACTAGGTATCTATAGATAACATGCTGGTAATAATCGATAGTGTTCGGCGTTATCTGGGATCCCTACCCTCACCCAGGCAGTGTTTCGCCTCGTCCTGGAGGTGAACATATCGCAACACCCGCAATAACATCTGCTACACACGTAACGTTATGTGACAAATACAATTTGATTTCATTATTTTTAGCCCTAACACCAGATTCCACCAATCAAATGTTTAATGAGTTGATTAGTGGAATTAGATGTGTCGTGTTAGGGCAAAAATAAAAATGTGTACCCTTTGGAGACCCCAGGATCAGGATTTCGCTACACGCGCAATGACATCTGCTAACCATGTGTATGTGACCAATAAAATTATTTATATCACTATAAAACACCGAATCATGATCACTATGGGAAAATAAGCAGCTGTTATATTTGTGCAATTTTTACATTCATATGAAATAGTGAGTCTGGAACTATTCGCCTTTCTGGTGGTGGCTGGCACTGGTAACTTGGAAGTGTATTTCCAACATGGAAAATCATTCGTGTGTTCCTCGCGCATTGGGCCTGTACATTTTTGGGGTTGTGTGACAAAAGCTGAAAAAGATTCGCTTGTCTGTCTTGAACCCACTTTTGAAGGGCCCTTCTCTTTCTACTAGTGGTGGTGTACGTGTGGAATGCGAAACTGATGCAGGTTGTTCCATTAGAAATATAATAAAGGGTTGCTCTGCGCACTATCTGACGGAAACAACCTATGACGTAGCAACCAGCCTTGGTTCGTGGCTTGATAAATAAATGGCACATGAAAGCAAACAAGGGAACTACATCAAAGGATTTAAACTGAGAGATATCACTGGAGACCCAGCAGCACGAGGTAGCTATAACCTTAGGAGTTCGTGGTTGACGTTGTACGTCTGTTTTTCAAGAATACGCCATGTTCTTACATGGCCAGCTCAACGATTCGAGCCTCGTCGAGACAAGCGCCTCCATTTTTACCGGAGTTATAACGTTACATGACATTTAAACCCGCATAAATGTATTGACCAACCGGTTAATTGTCAAAGACGGTACTGTTTTAAAATGAGAAGCACTGACATGTGTTGTCCTATAATGATCAAAGAAGAAGTAAAACCAGCTGCCTGGTGAAGGCTTACTTTTATAACAAAAAACGTCTCGAAAGCTTCCATTTGTATCAGTTAACGTTACTTTGTTGCAAGAGATCATTGCAAGGGACTGGTTACATGCTATATATTAGCCGGTCAAGGCCAGAGGTAGGAAACTCGATTCACTGGTGGGACGATTTTTGTCGAAGCGAATGCTTGTTTGGGGGGCTGGATTATAATTGTCAATTTGTAGTGTACAAATTATTATAATTATGTCCAAAAAGAGATTGTATTTGAAAATAACAATAATTTCATCATACCTTGTTTGCATTGAGATACGATCACATACGTCTTTATGTGGGAATACTTGGGAACCGATATCCTAAATTAAACTAATCTGTCAAAAACCCAGCACGATGGCTATGACAGATAGTGATTGAGCAAACATTTTAGGATGCGGTTTTGTGGGCTCAATAATGACAGAGTGAGGGATATTATGTGAGATACCTCAAAGCTGGTGTTGGGCTGAGTCAACAAGAAGCTATGAGACCAATTCAGAACTAATAGCCTATCCTAAACATTTCTTCCAACTTAATGCCCTTGCTAAAATGAACAATTTTCGGTAGTCTCCACACATGCTAGTTAGTGATTAACAGTATACAGCACTCAGTATATTTTGAAGTATAGTAGGATCTCCCTGTGGAGCCTGGACCCTGATCATGAATCTGTTGGTGGTCACGGTGACAATTAGTCTACTGTAATGGTAGAATGCACCTTGTTTAATTTCCTAAATCTGACTTACTTTCCCCAAAATTCTCTCTGTTTGTTAAGAGATGTAAAGCAGAAGTGAAAATGGAGAGAGAGCAGGAAAGTGAGAGTTGATGTGGCGGTTTCACAGCAAAAGGGAACAGAAATGTAACTTCAGTGCTGACAGTAACCTATTTCCATTCCATGTAATATTTAGACTAGGGGAAGCACTCACTTTACTAGTGCATAGCCAATGAATTTAGTTGATTGTTCAAGCGCAACCCCCTATTCGGCTCACAGTTGATCCCTGAAAGCAGACAGTAGTTCACTGAACAAAGGGAAGATTTAAGTCTTTGGAAAGAAAACACAAAGAAATGCTGTTCTGTCAAAGTAACATAGTATGTCTCAAAGGCTAACCCTGTAACAACTGTGCCTCTGCAGAATGTTTACTGTGGAGGAGCGAGAGAAGGCCACCCTCAGGCAGTGTGTGCAGGCCCGCTGTCAGCTGGAGGAGGCCATCGACGGGGTGACGAGGGCTGAGGTCCAGCTCAAGGATAACTCCAGAGAGGTGAGTCGGAAGACCCTCTTACAACCCTTGGCCCCACCCAGGAATGACACAGTTCTAGTGGCTCAGGAGGAACCATCACTGGGTCAGTCTTTGTGCTCCGGTTATGTCAGGACATACAATGGGCTCTATGTTCTAAACAAAGTAGTTTTCAAGGATTTAGGACAAGCACCATGGTTAGTCACCCCAGGCCTCAGGAAGGCAGATGGCTTTTGGGTGTATGTTTTGATGTGCTGGGAAGCCTAGTACACCTTGGCAGGGTAATCATTAGTGTTCTACAAAGTGATCCATGGCATTATTGTATGTCATAACTGTGGCAGAGAGGCTAAGCCCTGATATGTTAGATGTGTTGTTAAAATGGGTCTTTGTCCTCCTGTCGTGACCACAGTTAATGACTAGTATGTGGCTCATGTTATGAGGGTGAGAAGGGGAACCGGAGAGACCAATAATTGAAACATGACTACGGGATAGAGTTCCCCAGACCTGCCTTTTTATAAGGCAGCAGCAGGGGGTGAGGCTGGTCATTGCAGTCGGAGAGTACATCGACAGCAGAGCATCCACTACTGCAGCAGCTCACTTCTCACTGCGTCTTAGAGAATCATTCAACCTTTTTATGACTAACCAGCTGAGGAATAGGTAGATCCTTATGTTATTGCCCTTCTTCTTTGCCCTTATGCTTGGAGCAGATTGCAGATGGGTGTATAGGTCAGTGTGCATCTGACCTTGCTTAGTGTCAGCAGCAGGAGATTAAAGAAGCTACTCAGCCCTTGAGTGTTCTGTATCAGATCTCAGGGCAATGACTTGACAGCAGTGTTTGAATTTGTGTGCGTACGGATTCTCGTATGCAGATTATTATAATATATTTTTGACTGTTTTGCTAATTTCTCTTGTGTTTACAGGTGAAGTCCCAGCTTCAGACCTGTATCAGCAGACACCTGGAGTCTATGCGTTCCCGTGAGGTGTGGCTGCTGGAGCAGATTGACCTTGTGCAGCAGCTAAAGGGAGAGGCTCTGCAGGCACAGCTACATCAGCTTCACTCGGTGAGTATTAACCCAGGTGTCTGCACACTCATTGCAGGATTCTCTGCACTGCACAGTGTCTGCTCAGAAACCTCTGAAGGTCCAGTTCCATTTTGTTTCTTACTTCAGTGACCACCTCTTCGTGTTAATGGCGCCAGGTCTGACCTTCTTCTCCTTTTCTCTTCCTCTCTCTTTTGCCCACAGCTCCGGGGCCAGTTTGACATTCTCATCCATCAGCTGGGAAACTTCAACAGCAACGACCTGGCCAACCAGCTCACCGGCTGCATGGAAAAGTACGAGACGGCACAATGGCCTCTGTCTTGGATCGAATGTGGTTTGGGAGTCCGCTTAAGACATGGCGATTGAGCGATCATTTGAGCCTTTCTGCATTTACTTCCATAATACCTCTATCGTTGTCAGTTAGACTTAGTCACAGGTTAGAACCTGAAGCTTGGAATGTGTTAGTAGAGGATGACGAGATGTGTGGGGTGAATTTTGGGTGGACTACTAAAATGTCTCTGTGTTCAGGTTATCTTCTCTGAACCTGACTCCTGAGGAAACCCCTGAGATGAGCTTCCAGGCTGACACTCGTTCCCTGCGCCAGGCCATCACCTCCTTTGGCACCATTGCCACCCAGGTACGTGACCCACTGGGAGCTACAAGCAGAAATGCACACACGGCTTAGGTTTACTAAAGGTATATTTCCTAGGTTTTTAACATGTACATTTTTATATTTAATATCAGTTGTAGTCTAGGAAAGAGTGTTAGAAAAACAATTTCGGATGTTCTTTGTGGAGGTGTACAATTGCATGCTATCAACATGCTGGGGGAAATCTTGGGGATTGGAGTTTTGAGGTAACCTAGTGATTCTACTGGTAATGCTGTCCTAGATGACTGACTGCCTTGTGGCCTAGTTCCTCGATCCATGTTATGTGTTAGTGCTTCTTACATAATACCCTGACATCTCCCACTGTCACTATTGATATAATGTTCATAACTTCCCTTTCATTTCCCCAGCACGTGGAAGGAGGCCCAGTGCTGAATATCGTATCTCAAAGCTCAAATGCCAGCGAGCGACAATGGCTTCAGCAGAGTTGTCCAATCGCAGCTAAGAAACAGGTTTGTACCTTGTACCATCTAAAGCGGTGGTGACTCTGGATTGCTTGCACGGAGTCCCCACCCCCACAGAAATACACTGTACTGACATGCCCACTCGTTTTTTGTTTGTAGAGGGTGGAGTCTGCACCTCTTGCCGACTGGCTCCTTGGAAACCGTCCAGAGACTACCGCCCCAGTTGGATACCACTTGAGCAAGAACCCACAGGATTGGTTGATCACCCGCAGGGATGTTCAGGTGAGAGCAGATGGCGGGAATTTAACTTCTTTGTGGCCTTAAGTCTATCTCGAATCTGTGCCGAGAAACAGGATGAACTTTTCATTTACA
Source organism: Salvelinus namaycush (assembly GCF_016432855.1). Classification (NCBI taxonomy): domain Eukaryota; kingdom Metazoa; phylum Chordata; class Actinopteri; order Salmoniformes; family Salmonidae; genus Salvelinus; species Salvelinus namaycush. The sequence continues at coordinate 39,455,008 of NC_052310.1, read as the reverse complement.
TTTACCACATCTAATTTCACATAAAAACCCACTTGGATTCCATTTGAAGTTAATAAGTCAAAATAGTGTTGACATTTCGAGTTGCATGGCTGATTACACCGACTTTTCTTTTTCCTCTGTTCTCCAGTCATCTTGCCCCATGGCCCCCTTTGACTTCCACAAGGCCTGGGGCCAGCTGAATGATCTGGAGATGTGGCTACAAAAGACTCCCATCAGAGAGAGAACCAGCTGTAGCACCAGCAGCAGCTCAACCTTCTCCATCGAGAAAATCGATGAGTCTGAGTTAGACATGGCTCTGGAGGAAGAGGTGGGCCAAGAGGAAGGGGAGGAAGAGCGGGCTAAGACGGATGAACTGAGCGACTGGCTCATCACCCCGGCAACTGTTGCCAAGGAAACCACCAGCAAGAGCTGCCAGGCATCTGAACCTGACAGGTGGAAGCAGATCTTCAAACCTTTCCAGGAGGTCTTCTCCTCCAGCGAGTGGCTGCTCAAATCTGACTGCGGATCGTGCTGTGCGACCCACACCAAGCCTGTGGCGATTGAGAACCTGGGCAATCTCTTGTGCCTGAAGACCCTCCAAGCCTCAGCAGCCATCACCCCCGCCACCACCACACCCCAAACCCCCAACACACCCAGCTCTGTGGAGATCTGGCTGCAGCAGGCTATTCCAGTACAGCAGTCGTGCAAAGCCAACGAGTCCTGCTCCAGCTACTCTCAGTGTGTGTGTGACAAGAACTGCGGCAAAGAAGCCCTCTGCGCCTGGCTCCTCAAGAAGGAGGGTCGGGACAAGAACGGGGTCTCTGTGGACAAGAACAACACCAGCAAGCAGTCCATCCTCGAATATCAAGAGCAAGAACAGAATGTTCAGGCCATCCTGGAGGCCTGGCTCTACCCTAGCGAGCCTCGCAAGACCATGGGCTCCACATCCCCAGTCATGTCATCCCTCTCAGCCTGGTTGTCTCCACCAGCCTCCCAGGGTGAAAAGGCCAGCATGGAGGAACACAGCTCCCAGTTCAATGGCCCCAAGTCAGAAAGTCCTTTAAGCAAACCACTGCAGCCAGAGTGCTGGGTTTTACCTGAGAACACACACAGTAGCACCGCTGCCACACCAAGTCAGGAGACAACAAAGGAGCAACCCAGCATAGAACCAGAGGAAGACAAGTGGCTTCTACGCAAGAGGGCCAATGCTCAGGTAAGGTTATGGATCATGGACTGATAGGACAAACTCGTGTATAGTAGTCTTTGTAATACTTTTTTTTTTTGGTAATCTGTCAACCAGTGAATCTATTTAAGCCTCAAGCAAAAGCTGGGTCACTGACCATACTGTGTTCCTTGGTCTGATTTCAGGAGCGACTTGCCCCTCCCACAGTATGTGATCTATTTTCCTCTATGAAAATCGGTGGAGACAAAGAGAAGTGGCTACACAGGGTCCCTATACAGGTAAGAATCCTAATAGTCCCTAAGGGGTGCACCTTTTGGGTTTTTGCCGTAGCACTACAAAGCTGATTCAAATAATCAACGCTTGATGATGAGTTGAGTCAGCTGTGTAGTGCTAGGGCAAAAACCAAAAGCTGCACCCCTTGGGGTCCCCAGGACCGAGTTTGAGAAATGCTGAAAGAGTCAGTCGTATTTCTCTGAACACCAACATGGGATTATTTTGGTCCATTTTGTTCATTATTTGTTCCTGGATTAATTGGACTTCCTTTCCCCGTCTTTTCCAGATGTGACAAGTATATCCAGTAGTTTTTTGAGGAGCCATTTCAATGCTGATCCTCGCACACAATGTCTTGATTTGCCATTTCCTCCAATTCTCTTCTGGGACTGGGCTTTTTTTCTTTTCCTTTCCTTTGTTGTCATGGAGATATGCCTCCCGCCCCCAGTCTACTGGAGCTACTACCATTATCTGATTGTTCTGAGCATTTAGGTCTGATGGAATTCTGTGAATTTGCCTTCTATAGTCACAGTAGAGTTGTCAATACCTTGTCAAGCTAGCAAGATTAGCCTTGGGCTCTAAAGCGAATCCGCAATGTGACTGAGAATCACTAGTCCCGAAAGGACCAGCTCACATGAATATGTAACATTATTTTCCTTTAGTTTGGGGGTAATGTGAGGTTTGGGTGTGACAGAAATAAGAGATTTGAATCAACCATATTTTAGGAACACTTGTTTTTATTGAATGTGGTGAAGGGTTCTCAAATGTATGTCACTAATATGAATGGCTGGTCTTTGTAGTGACTATGCCTTGTGGGTATTTGGTTAACCCCCATACTCAAATAAGAGTATCAAGTAATGTAAACAAAGCCATTCTTTTCATTGTTATGTCTTCTTCTGATCTTACAAGCTAAACCTAAAGGCATTGCCAATACATCTACCCTTATTGCACTACCATAACTCTATAGTTCTGGTTTATGTGCCTAAAGTTTGCTTCATTGTATTTCGCGGATACATTGTGAAAACAGGGTCGGCTTGCCTCCTATATATCACCTGTGTGTTGAGATTTTCACTGCTGTGCAAGTGTTTTCATGTTACAAAAGATGCAAGCTGAAAACGTTGTGCCCAATATCGAGTTTCCATTGATATGACTTTCGATTGGCTGAATCCAATGAAGAAAACATCTACCGCGTAATCATTTTAGTACCTATCAAAATAACATGTATTGATGGCCTTTTGATGTGTATGTCTTTCTGCATAATACCTCTTTAGCTGTCTCTCCATAGTGCTTAGAACAAAGATTCTTCAAAATGTGTACATGGCTCTCTGCGAAGGAGAGTTGGAGAGGAGAAACACCATAGACGGACGGGTTGGTTGTTTAGCAACAAAACCGACGGGTGCGCAACTATGGGGCAAAACAGACGGGGTTGGTTTAGATTGTATTTAGTCTCAATGTTTATTGAAAACCAAATACATTTGCACAATGAGCACTTCTCTCAAATACATAGTTACATTTGTTGGTTAGCTAGTGAATTTGAGCCATATTCGCTTTGACATGAAATCAGTCAAAACACCTCAAAACAATAAATGGTATAAATAAGATACGAGACACCTACGATTCCCCACATGGCAGCTTTGTCATTGTTGCTAGCTATCTGACCAGTCATAATGTGCGGCTTCCGGACACATCGATGCGCACATCAGTTTCTTGACGTCCGCCAACCCGTCTATGGTGCTCGAATGGTTCTAGTGTTTGATACTAGGACTTGGTTTTTCAGTTCATCTGGTGTGCCTGTGCAAATGCTTTGTACCACAAAGTAGAACTATCCATATGATCACTTGTGTTCTGCTCTCTGGAGTCATGCCTGTACCATATTTAACTCTTAATAAAAACAAGTAAACCTTGAGCGTTGTGGTTGGACTTCCTCCTTTCGGAAACCTAGTGTTGCGTTTGAACATTTATTGCCCAAACCAAGTTGCAAGCATAGGCTGTTAGTCTTGAGAAATGCACAGTGCAGCATTATCCAATGTTGTGCTGATGCCAAGAATATTTGCTGCTGTTGCAACCCGAGTTGTGGATTAGATCAAACCAGTTGCAGCAGTCTTCCCATGATGACCGACATTAGCCAAAGATCAACCCAAATATAGATTTTGCTTTGATTACTATTAATTTATTAACTTTCACCTTTTGAGCTAGAAAAGGGAAGACATTTGTTCTCCTTTGAAAAAGCAATGAATCATATAGCTTCTGACATATGATTACAGTAGTGATGAGCAGAACAGACTTAATAGCCTCCTTTTCCTCTTGTTTACATCTTTATCTTTGGCATGCCAGGTGAAATCACAAGATGGCTTGGTAAGACATTACGGGGTAGGTAGTCTAGCAGTTAAGAGCGGTGGGTGAGTAAAAAAGAAATCTGATGTGCCCTTGCGCAAGGCACTTATAACCTTTTGTCTTAAGGGTAAAAAATGACCTGCCACTGTGTTTAACAGCAAAGAACCCCCTAAATGATATTTTTTCAATTTCAAATTTGGTGACTTATTCTAGAGTGACCCCAACGTTAGAAAAAGTGAAACATCGCCTTTGTTCACATTTCCATGAAAGCTGTACACCACCAGGGTACAAAGATTGTCTAACAGGCTGACTACACCGCTCGCGTCGCGTGTGTGAGCGGTGCAAAAATAAATTTATACATGCATGTTATTCAATTATTGCACCCACAATGCTCACGCGCACCAACAAGCGTCTGCGTTGCCAGGGGCTAAAATAGAAGTCAGTTCTATTTGTGACGCAGATCGCGCTGCAAGTCCTGCCTCTCCCATTTCCTCATTGGTTTATAGAAGCCGGTACCAACGTGCCATCTCCTCATTTGGTTATATCCACGTGGGTGACTGAAAGATGAACGAGGTCAGTGGCGGTAATGCACCTAATTTATGAAAGTTGCCAATTGCAATATAAAGTCAAGAGAAGAAAAAGCCTGGAAGGAAGAGCGATGACTAGAAACAATTCGGTTGACCGTTTTATGTGTGGATTAATTGGCGGAGTAGAGGACCTTGTGCATTTCAGGTAAAACAACTCAATGTTTATATCCCAGGACAAATTAGCTAGCAACAGCAAGCTAGCTAAATAGGACAAATTAGCTAGCAAGTGCAAGCTAACTAGCTAAATTGGTCTGGCTCTGGGGTCATCTCTCCCTGGTACCATATAGAACAGAAACATTAACCCATGCTCTGGAATGCTCTTTAGGTTTTATCACCCAAAAGACATCGTAAATCTCCTGTCAGTGTTATCTCCCAGAGGCCCATCCTAAGTAGAACACACACACGATAGTTATAAGAATACTCTATTCTGTTGCATAAAACAACCATTTGATGCAATAAAAGTATTATAACAATCTTGCAAATTTCCACCATAATAGGTAACTCTTTGTCCACAACATAGCAGGGGGTGAAAGCCATAACACATGTTTTTCCAGCAGCAGACTATGATCGATAATGTCAAAAGCGGCACTGAAGTCTAACAAAACAGCCCCCACAATCTTTTTATTATCAATTTCTATCAGCCAATCATCAGTAATTTGTGTAAGTGCTGTGCTTGTTGAATGTCCTTCCTTATAAGTGTGCTGAAAGTAAAATAGCATTTTATCAGGTCAAAAACCATTTTTTTCTCAAAACTTTACTAAGGGTTGGTAAAAGGCTGATTGGTCGGCTATTTGAGCCAGTAAAGTTGGCTTTACTATTCTTAGGTAGCGGAATGACTTTTGCTTCCCTCCAGGCCTGAGGACACACACTTTCTATTAGGCTTAAATTGAAGATATTGCAAATAAGAGTGGCAATATCGTCCGCTATTATCCTCAGTAACTTTCCATCCGAGTTGTCAGACTCCGGTGGCTTGTCATTGTTGATAGACAACAAATGGAATTCGAAATTACAATTCTTGTCTTTCATAATTTGGTCCGATATACTTGGATGTGTAGTGTCAGCGTTTGTTGCTGGCATCCCATGCCTAATCTTGCCAATGAGAAAATCATTAAAGTAGTTGCCAATATCAGTCGGTTTTGTAATGAATGAGGCATTTGATTCATTGAATGATGGAGTTTTTGCCTTTTTCCCCAAAATTTCATTGGTGTTAACTCATTCTTTGTCACTTATCTTTGTTTCATAGTATAGTTTCTAATTATATTCAGTTTAGTCACATGATTTCTCAATTTGCAGTACATTTGCCAATCAGTTGTGCAGTCAGACTTATTTTCCATTCCTAACTGCGTCTCGTGAATTCATGCAAAAACAAGTTAGGTATTTATGTTAAACAAAGATTTTTATTTTAACTAAAACTAAACCAAGTGTTTCCAGTATACAGTGTTCAGCTGCACACTCTGATGACGTCAGGAGAATGCAGCAAAGCTAGTGGAAGAAAATGTTCCTGAGTGTCATAGTTAGTTTTGACTTAAATCTACTTAAATCTATGGCAAGACCTGAAAATGGTTCTGTAGTAATGATCAAAAAACAATTTGACAGAGCTTGAAGACTATTGAAAAATGTTGCACAATCCAGGTGTGGAAAGCTCTGAGAGACTGACATCTGTAATCGCTGCCAAAGGTGCTTCTACAAAGTATTGAGTCAGGGGTGTGAATACTTACGTAAATGTGATATTTCTGTATTTCATATTCAATAAATTTGCTAAACTTTCAAAAAACATGTTTTCACTTTGTCATTATGTGGTATTGTGTGTAGATATGTGAGAAAAAAACACATTTAATACATTTTGAATTCAGGCTGTAACAACAAAATGTGGAAAAAGTCAAGGGGTATGAATACCTTCTGAAGGCACTGTATGTCTACAAAGGAAAAAGGATATATTTTGGGGAAATGTTTTGACTGGTCCATCCTCCAGTTTTCCTTAAGTTGGTCCCAGTTGTTGTACAGGCCATATAGACCTGCCGACCAGGCCCCCTCACGCTGTCACACGTACATCACCTATAAAACATACAAACAGTGTGTGTATGTCATATCACAATCACACATAAGTCAGATCTAACTGGCCTACACTGATATCAAACCAACAATGTCATACACTGACTTATAAACAGTGACCAAAACTAGAGATGTCAGCAGTCAGTCAGGGGAATTCTAGTACCACAGAGACATCTGACCATCCCTCTCACACCACCAGGGGAAAAACAGACAAACACAATAGGAAGAAGACATGAGGTATGTTTCCACAGTCTACATTCAACACGGACTATTGACAAAGGCATAGTAAAAGGCCAGTTTGTTTGTGTGAATTGTCACACACACCTTGGGAAACTGGAAAGTACATACAGCTAACAACAACAGTGGGATATGTACTGGTTAATTCGTGGAACCTTCGCTATCACGATGAGGTGCTCATCAGCACTAAGCGTGATTTCACACAGATACATGGGAAAGTACATAGGATCAGATTAGTGCGGGAATCAGGTTTGAATGGCAAAGCATGTCAATGAGAAGCCATTGCTATGGGCACACAGTGGCAAACATATCCAACAGTCTTCAGAGCGTGAGAGGGGAGTAGCAGTTGGAGTATGCCTGTCCCTGGCCCCATTCAGCAGCAGGGGATAAGACTGATAAAGTTCTCTCATACTGCAGTCACAGGGCCCACACCCACTACCAGCAGCCCCAAGATAAGGGTTTATATGGCAGTATAGGTGCTATGTCACCATGGCAGGGAGAGAGAGACCGCTTGAAATACAAAACACCCCACTTACCCAACCCTGTAGGGTCCATACAAGCGCAGCCCACACCCATGGGTGCGAAACATGCTGTCATTGTCAAAACACACAGTGGATTGAACGACTGCTTCTGGACAATTTCCATAGCACCGGGAAATATATATTTTTCTTCTTGAAGAATTTAAATCCTTTCATTACAGGCTATGGAATAGGTTTGGGCATACAATTATTACTTGTTTTTCATTGCGTGTCAGGATTGTTATTCATATCCCACATATGACACTGAATCACTACCACTACTATTAAGAGATTTCCCAAATGAACCACTAGTCTGAAATCAAGTTGAATGTGAGGCAGACTCATGCATCAGCACAATAGGATAACATTACAACAATGCAGGTTGGTTGTCAGTAGCCACAGAACAAAATAACACAGGGGCCAAAAAGTCCACCTAGCTATGTTTGTCCTACTTCCCTAAGGAATGGGACACTGAAAAAAATGAGCTGCATGTCCACACGTTTACCTGAAAGGTTTGGTGATGTATAAGCAAGTCAAGCAAATGCACACATTAGGTATGTGTGAGGGAACACAGGCACAAACCTTCACAAAGACACATGCAAAGCTCTCATTCCAAATATATCGTAATCTCTCCGACTCCATAATTCTTATTATATCGATCAGATTCCATCTGAGTGTTCTCACTGGTCAAGATCAGAGCAATAGATAGAGAGACATGACTCTAGTCTAGACAAGACACACCTGAACTGAAAACAACAGTCACTTCTTCATTCGATTCAGGTCCACTGGACACATTGGACGAGTACAATCATAGGCATTTAACACCTCAGTGAGCAAGATATTCTCAACATGGCCTTAGTTTGACATTTGACTCAGCAACACCTTTCCAATGACACTAAGGGGTGATCAGCAAGGCTTTAACAGAGACGGAGAGAATATAAGCAAGAGTGAACGACCCTTGCAAATGTATTAAAAAAAAATCAAAAACTGAAATATCACATTTACATAAGTATTCAGATCCTTTACTCAGTACTTTGTTGAAGCACCTTTGGCAGCGATTACAGCCTCGAGTCTTCTTGGATATGACGCTACAAGCTTGGCACACTTGTATTTGGGGAGTTTCTCTCATTCTTCTCTGCAGATCCTCTCAAGCTCCGTCAGGATGGATCAGGAACATCGCTGCACAGATATTTTCGGGTTCAAGTCTGGGCTCACCTGTGGTGTCTTGGCTGTTTGCATAGGGTCGTTGTCCTGTTGGAAGGTGAACCTTCACCCCCGTCTGAGGTCCCGAGCGCTCTGGAGTAGGTTTTCATCAAGACCTCACTGCACTTTGCTCCGTTCATCTTTCCCTCAAGCCTGACTAGTCTCCCAGTCCCTGCCACAGAAAAACATCCCCAAAGCATGATGCTGCCACCACCATGCTTTACTGTAGGAATGGTGCCAGGTTTCCTCCAGACGTGACGCTTGGCATTCAGGCCAAAGAGATCAATGGTCTGAGAGTCCTGTAGGTGCCTTTTGGCAAACTCAAAGAGGGCTGTCAGGTGCCTTAAACTGAGGAGTGGCTTCTGTCTGGCCACTCTACCATAAAGGCCTGATTGATGGAGTGCTGCAGAGATGGTTGTCCTTCTGTAAGGTTCTCCAATCTCCCCAGAGGAACTCTGGAGCTCTGTCAGAGTGACCATCGGGTTCTTGGTGACCTCCCTGACCAAGGCCCTTCTGCTCAGTTTGGCCCGGGCGGCCAGCTCTAGGAAGAGTCTTGGTGGTCCCAAATGTCTTCCATTTAAGAATGATGGAGGCCATTGTGTTCTTGGGGGGCTTCAATGCTGCAGAAATGTTTTGGTACCCTTCACCAGATCTGTGCCTCGACACAATCCTGTCTCGGAGCTCTACCGTCAATTCCTTTGACCTCATGGCTTGGTTTTTGCTCTGATATGCACTATCAACTGTGGGACCTTGTATAGACAGGTGTGTGCCTTTCCAAATCATGTCCAATCAACTGAATGTACGACAGGTGGACTCCAATCAAGTTGAAAAAAGGATCTCAAGGATGATCATTGGAAACAGGATGAACCTGAGCTCAATTTCGAGTCTCATAGCAAAAGGTCTGTTTTTAATTTTTACTGAATTTGCAAACATTTCTTAACCGGTTTTCGCATTGTCATTATGGGATATTGTGGGTAGATTGATGAGGAAAATATTTTATTTAATACATTTTCGAATAAGGCTGTAACGTAAACATTTTTGGATAAAGGGAAGGGTTCTGAATACTTTCCGAATGCACTGTATGATCGGCCACCTTTACCACCCTCTTTATAGGATCCGATGACTGTGTATTTAGTTGAGTGTCCTTAACCCCCTTGGCTGATATCATACCCCCTCCCAGTGATAGAGGAGTGTAGGCCAGTGCCAGATTTTTAAGAACTTCCCCTTATTGAATCCGGAGCAGTGCATGCTCGGATAATTTATGTTGGCAGCAGAGGTGCCCTGTGTAGATACTGTCCATTTAACAACAGCTGGTAATTAAGGCCTAGTGTCCCTCCAGACAAACTGAACCAGTCTAACCAGAAAGTGGTGTCTGCAACGACCTCTCTCAATCACATGAGCGGTGGAATTTTAAGTGGAATCTAATCAAGAAAAATGGGAAGCTGGTAAAAACCGACATAAAGCATCAGGTTGTCTTGGTCAACCACACCAGAAAGTCCTAGATGGGTATTTTCCTTTAGCTTCCTCTAAATAGAGCACACTAGGGGAAAAATATAGAAGTGTTAATGTTTAATTACAAGTGCCAGAGATCACTTTTACTGCAGCTGACAATGTATTTCCATACTCAAAACAGTAACACGGTTGTCTGACTATTATGTTCAATACCAGCACGTAAAGTTTTGTTTTGTGTTACGAAGACATCTGCACATTTCCAATGTGAGTCACTAGTTCTACTGTATGAGAACAGGCATTTTCTTCTTCACAACTGACCTGAAATGCAAAAATGAATGCCAGGGCTATGGATTTCCACTAGATAAAAGCCACAAAGTCAAACATTTGCTCTTTGGTCTATTTAAGGTTAGGGTTAGGCATAAGTTTAGCAGTGTGGTTAAGGTTAGGTTTAGAATCCAATTTTAATTAGATACATTTTAGAAATGGGTGGGGTTTAGCCATAATTATGATTTTGTGGCCATGCTAACCCCTTTACACGTGTAAAAATGGGCCTATATGGATAGGGCCAAATTGAAATGTTCCTAACAGAAGAACTATAAAAAGCATATGCATGACCATAGTAGCACATTTAATAAGAACACTTTGGAGATTATGGGGGAAATTATCACACCAAAAGGTGAGGACACAACAATTTACCTGACACAAGACTGAATCCAAACGTTACGCTGTTGATTTTTGTTCATTTTACATTTCTGTACTTTTCACAGCATTTGTCAATAACTGAAAATACTCTGGATACATTCAGTAACAACATATGAATATTCATTGACATTTTAGAGTAGGTGCAATATAAAAAAATAAATATTACAAGGGTTTGAGTGAGGTCTAACTGGTATTTAGTGGCCACACAGCTCTCCAAACTGTGCACAGTTCCTAAGTAATTTCAATGCACTTTAATGACTCAAGGAAAGAACCTTTAATTTGCTCAATCCAAAAATGTTCCATTATAAATCGCAATCTGGGTCAGGTGGGCATCATTTGAAAGCGTATTCTATTGCCAACAAATTTTTTTCTCCATAATACGACAAACATAGCCTCATTCTTTTAAGGACACCCCAGGGTATAGTGCATGTCATCCTGGTAACTGTGGATCAAACATAGTGATCATAAACATTGATACTGCTAGAAACATAAGAATTTCACTTGGGACTCATCCGATGGCATTGAGGAGTTTACCACATCAGTCACCGGCTTCATTAATAAGCGCATTGATGAAGTCGTCCCCACAGTGACCGTACATACATATCCCAACCAGAAGCCATGGATTACAGGAAACATCCGCACTGAGCTAAAGGCAAGAGCTGCCGCATTCAGGAAGCGGGACACTAACCCAGCTGCTTCTAAGAAATCCCCCTACGCCACATTGAAGGTCCCCAAGAACACAGTGGCCTCCATCATTCTTAAATGGAAGTAGTTTGGAACCACCAAGACTAGAGCTGGCCGCCCAGACAAACTGAGCAATTGGGGGAAAAGCGCCTTGGTCAGGGAGGTGACCAAGAACCCGATGGTCACTCTGACAGAGCTCTAGAGTGCCTCTGTGGAGATGGGAGAATCTTCCGGAAGGACAACCATCTCTGCAGCACTCCTCCAATCAGGCCTTTATGGTAGAGTGGCCAGACGGAAGCCACTCCACAGTAAAAGGCACATGACAGCCCGCTTGGAGTTTGCCAAAAGGCACTTAAAGAACTCTCACACCATGAGAAACAAGATTCTCTGTTCTGATGAAACCAAGATTGAACTCTTTGGCCTGAATGCCAAGCGTCACGTCTGGAGGAAACCTGGCACCATCCCTACGGTGAAGCATGGCGGTGGCAGCATCATGCTGTGGGGGATGTTTTTCAGCTGCAGGGACTGGGAGACTAGTCAGGATCGAGGGAAATATGAACGGAGCAAAGTACAGAGAGATCCTTGATGAAAACCTGCTCCAAAACACTCAGGACCTCAGACTGGGCGAAGGTTCACCTTTCAACAGGACAACGACCCTAAGCACACAGCCAAGACAACGCAGGATTTTTTGAATGTCCTTGAGTGGCCCAGCCAGAGCCCGGACTTGAAATTGATCTAACAACTCTGGAGAGACCTGAAAATAGCTGTGCAGCAACGCTCCCCATCCAACCTGACAGAGCTTGAGAGGATCTGCAGAGAAGAATGGGAGAAACTCCCCAAATACAGGTGTGCCAAGCTTGTAGCGTCCTACCCAAGAACACTCGAGGCTGTAATCACTGCCAAAGGTGCTTCAACAAAGTACTGAGTAAAGGGTCTGAATACTTATGTAAATGTGATTTTTTTAAATTATACATTCGTAAATATTTATAAAAACCTGTTTTTGCTTTTTCATCATGGGGTATTGTGTGTAGATTGATGAGGAAAAAAACTATTAAATCCATTTTAGATTAAGGCTGTAATGTAACAAAATGTGGAAAAAGTCAAGGGGTCTGAATACTTTCCGGATGCTCTGTATGTGAGAATGCTGTTCATTGACTATAACTTAGCATTCAACACCATAGTGCCCTCCAAGCTTATCACTAAGCTAAGGAACCTGGGACTGAACACCTCCATCTGCAACTGGATCCTGGTCTTCCTGATGGGATGCCCCAGATGTTGAGGGTAGGCAACAACACATCCACCACACTGACCCTCAACACGGGGGCCCCTCAGGGGTGCGTGCCTAGTCCCCTCCTGTACTCCCTGTTCACCCACGACTGTGTGGCCGCGCATGACTCCAACGGGATCGAGGTGGTGTCACATTTTAAATACATAGGGATTTTAAATACTTAGTGATAATTATTTACTCTAACCTTTCCTTAAAAAAATATATAAAAAGTATATGGAAAAGCAAAACGCAACCTGGTAAATGTCTAATTTATCAGAAACCAAATGTCAACAGATGTAACAAACTGTACATGCATTCAATGATTTTGTCCCATCTCTCGTACTGTGTCACAACCTGGTCACAAGCTAGTATCACAGCAAACCACTTCAAAAGCTCTAGAAACAAACTCTGAATGTGCTGGACAAAAAACCAAACACCTTTCACCACTGCAATATCAATAAGAAATACCACCTACTGAGCTTTGACAGGTTCTTATGCCTTGCCGACACTTCTCTGCTGATTAAGATCACTCCTGACCTTTCCCAGCCACTTCAATTTGTCACATATTGCATGTACAATACCAGGACAACAAGAGCTTCAAACAGAGGAGCCTTCTCATCTCAGTTTTAGGGTCCACCAAATTTGGCCAGACAGCTTTTTCAGTCGGTGCGTCTAGACTATGGAAAAACCTGCCAACCAGTGTCAGAGAGTGCAGTACCTTTGCTAGCTTCAAGGCAAACCGGGAAAAGGTGGCTTAAGGCAAACCAGTCATGTGAACATTAAGACATTCTGACTCTTAAGAAGTCAGATAATGTAAGACCAAGGGACATTTAAACTCTGATGTAATATTAGCATTATATTGTCCATTGTTCATATTTTGATAGATAGACACTAGATAGATAGATTTTAATAGTGTGCTATATTGTAGTATTGATGTATTAATGTTGATTGTTTTCTGCCCAAGGACTGCAGATGGAAATTTGCTATGTAGTGAAATCTGGTGCAATTTCATGTTATACATGGTCCCTGACAAATAAACAAATAATAACACAAATATTAAGTTTACCGACGACACGGTGGTGGTAGGCTTGATCATTGACGATGATGAGACAGCCTATAGGGAGGAGGACAGAGACCTGGCAGTGTGGTGCCAGGACAACAACCTCTCCCTCAACATCAGCAAGACAAAGGAGCTGATCGTGGACTACAGGAAATGGAGGGCCGAGCACAGCCCCATTCACATCGACAGGGCTGAAGTGGAGCAGGTCGAGAGCTTCAAGTTTCTACATCACTAAGGAGCTATCACGGTCAAAAGACACCAACACAGACGCGAAGACGGCACAACAATGCCACTTCCCCCTCAGGAGGCTGAAAAGATTTGGCATGGGCCCTCAGATCCTCAAAAAGTTCTACAGCTGCACCATTGAGAGCATCTTGACTGGCTGCATCACCGCTTGGTATGGCAATTGCTTGGCATTTGATTGCAAGGCGCTACAGAGGGTAATCCAGAACATCACTGGGGCCGAGCTCCCTGCCATCCAGGACTTCTATACCAGGCGGTGTCAGAGGAAGGTCCTAAAAATTGTCAAAGACTCTAGCTACCAAAGTCGTAGACTGTTCTCTCTGCTACCGCTCGGCAAGCAGTACCGATGCGTCGAGTCTGGAACCAACAGGACCCTGAACAGCTTCTACCTCATACCCCTGCATATCAACAAGGAACTGTTACACTACATTACCAAAAGTATGTGGACAACTGCTCGTCAAACATCTCATTCCAAAATCATGGGCATTAATATGGAGTTTGCTGCTATAACAACCTCCACTGTTCTGGGAAGGCTTGCCACTAGATGTTGTAACATTGCTGCGAGACTTGCTTCCATTCAGCCACAAGAGCATTAGTGAGGTCGGGCACTGATGTTGGCCGATTCGGCCTGACTCGCAGTCTGTGTTCCAATTCATCCCAAAGGTGTTTGATGGGTTTGAGGTCAGGGCTCTATGCAGGCCAGTCAAGTTCTTCCACAGCGATCTCGACAAACAATTTCTGTATGGACCTCGCTTTGTGCACAGGGGCATTGTCATGCTGAAACAGGAAAGGGCCTTCACCTAACTGTCTAGAATGTCATTGTATGCTGTAGCGTTAAGAGTTTCCACTGCGCCAGAGTCCAATGGCGGCGAGCTTTACACCCCTCCAGCCGACGCTTGGCATTGTGCATGGTGATCTCAGGCTTGTGTGCAGCTGCTCAGCCATGGAAACCCATTTCATGAAGCTCCTGACGAACAGTTCTTGTGCTGACGTTGTTCAAGAGGCAGTTTGGAACTCGGTAGTGAGTGTTGCAGCGGAGGACAGACCATTTCTACGCGCTACGTGGTCCTAGACGTTTCTGCTTCACAATAACAGCACTTGCAGTTGACCAGGGCAGCTCTAGCAGGGCAGAAATGTTATGAACTTACTTGTTGGAAAGGTGGCATCCTATGACGGTGCCATGTTGAATGTCACTGGAGCTCTTCAGTAAGGCCAGTCTACTGCCAATGTTTGTCTTTGGAGATTGCATGGCTGTGTGCTCGATTTTATACACCTGTCAGAAACTAATTTGAAGGGGTGTCCATATCATTTTGTATATATTGTTACTCATTGTGTACCTATTATTACTTTTATTATTGAGTGTTTTACTTTCCTTTTATCTCTCCATTTTCTTTCCCTGTATCGTTGTGAAGGGCCTGTAAGTAAGCATTCCACTGTTAGTCCACACCTGTTATTTACGAAGCACGTGATAAGAATAAAATGTGATTGGACATTTGATTTGACATGAGTTTTCACATATGGAAATGTAAAGTGCACATTTGGACTCACGGGTGTGTGGTTTGACTGTATGACATCAAAGCAGTATTCATTATGATCCTCAACGTCTCATCTTTCACAACACAGACTCCTCTCGATTGACAGGATTTCCCCTCACTCAGACAACAACAAATGTGCAAAAGTAGCCCCATTAGCGGGAGGGATGGTGGCATCTTTTTGTAGTGCGTGGTGCTCAAGTTTATAACGGCCGTCAGTCAAAACCCATACAGCACTAAGTGGAGAACCTGAACTCTGACGTCATGTATAGAATGTTACTGTACAGCCCCTGCGTTCCAATTTAGGTGTTAATCAATGACAAAATCTGCCATTTTCAAACTGTATACGGGATGACAGGGTGAGTGGAAAGGGCTACCTAGGCTCCATCTCTGATTCCTTGTGTGGGTGAGGAGACATGAGGTGAGGAAAAATTCTCCTGTTTTGCTTTCAACATCATATGACCTCAGATCCTCAACTAACCTGTGGACTTGTACAGCATGCCTGTCATGGTCCTGGCAACAACAGTGTTGATGTCATCCTCTGCTCCTCAGGTCTTCGCGATGGCCACCCCAGACACACTCTACAACAGAGCTGAGGACAAGCAAGCATACAGGTGAATTAATGTCACATTGTTTTTTGGTTTCTATTGAGACAATAACAGTATACCAATGTGTGGCACTGCTGAAAGGACATCTGCGTCAATCCACTGGTGGGGAATGACAGGCACTAACCCACTGACCCAAGTGTGCTCGCCCATGTCGCTCCTTGGGCGGTCACCAGATTCAGGATCCTAAAACAGAGGGCAAGTGAGGAAGGATATTATATCCATTAAAACACAGACATCTACAGTCAACACAGAGACTCACCCAACTTCAATGGGACACAAGGGTTGATTTACAGTTAGGGGTTCTAGTAAAAGTGCTGCATATTTGGAAAAACTGATACATGCCTGCTGCATCGCCAAACAAGACTTGCTTCAGTTTATATGGAAATCCAAAACTGTTATCCTTGAGTGGATGAGATCATCAGGCCAAGTGTAAACAGCCTGCCAGATCATAATGTATCATGATTTATCTGATTCAGCTTTAGACATTCACTAACAGTAAGATAGATGGACAGTGGCACGTTGTGCAGTGCTATCTTATAACAGTGATCAGCTGAAAAATAATTATCCTGGTCAAACCAATATTCCAACTGTAGCCAGCATTACACAGTGAACACAATGTACCCGTTGCCAAGGCAGACTTTGCCCTTCTCCCTTGGCAGGGACAGCTAGGTTTTTGGGCCTTGACATCCTTAGCTGTGTCACAGCACTGAGAAGTCAGGTGTGTCAACACAGGTGTATTTGAGCAGCTTGCTACAGGCTAAGCTGGTTGTTATTCTGGCACCACCCGGCCAGGTCTCTGACCTCCTCCCTATAGGCTGTCTCATCGTTGTTGGTGAATAGGCCTCCCACTGTTGTATCGTCTGCAAACTTAATGATGGTGTTGGAGTCATCCCTGGCCATGCAGTCGTGGGTGAACAGGGAGTACAGGAGGGGACTGAGCATGCACCCCTGGGGGGCTCCAGTGTTGAGGATCAGCGTGGCAGATGTGTTGCTACCTACCCTCACCACCTGGGGTCGGCCCGTCAGGAAGTCCAGGATCCAGTTGCAGAGGGAGGTGTTTAGTCCCAGGATCCTTAGCTTAGTGATGAGCTTTGAGGGTACTATGGTATTGAATGCTGAGCTGTAGTCAATGAATAGCATTCTCACATAAGTGTCCCTTTTGTCCAGGTGGGAAAAGGCAGTGTAGAGTGCAATAGTGATTGCATCATCTGTGGATCTGTTTGGGGCGGTATGCAAATTTGAGTGGGTCTAGGGTTTCTGGGATAATGGTGTTGATGTGAGTCATTACCAGCCTTTCAAAGCACTTCATGGCTACGGACGTGAGTGCTACGGGTCTGTAGTCATTTAGGCAGCTTGCCTTTGTGTTCTTGGGCACAGGGACTATGGTGGTCTGCTTGAAACATGTTGGTATTACAGACTCAATCAGGGACATGTTGAAAATGTCAGTGAAGACACCTGCCAGTTGGTCAGCACATGCCCGGAGCAGACGTCCTGGTAATCCGTCTGGCCCCGCAGCCTTGTGTATGTTGACCTGTTTAAAGGTCTTACTCACGTTGGCTATGGAGAGCGTGATCACACAGTCGTCCGGAACAGCTGATGCTCTCATGCATGCCTCAGTGTTGCTTGCCTCGAAGCGAGCATAGAAGTGATTTAGCTCATCTGGTAGGCTCGTGTCACTGGGCAGCTCGCGGCTGTGCTTCCCTTTGTAGTCTGTAATAGTTTGCAAGCCCTGCCACATAAGACGAGCGTCGGAGCAGGTGTAGTATGATTCAATCTTAGCCCTGTATTGACGCGTTGCCTGTTTGATGGTTTGTCGCAGGGCATAGCAGGATTTCTTGTAAGCTGACGGGTTAGAGTCCCACGCCTTGAAAGCGGCAGCTCTGCCCTTTAGCTCAGTTCGAATGTTGCCTGTAATCCATGGCTTCTGGTTGGGGTATGTATGTACAGTCACTGTGGGGACGACGTCCTCGATGCACTTATTGATAAATCCAGTGACTGATCTGGTGTACTCCTCAATGCCATCAGAAGAATCCCGGAACATGTTCCAGTCTGTGATAGCAAAACAGTCCTGTAGTTTAGCATCTGCTTCATCTGACCACTTTTTTATAGGCCGAGTCACTGGTGCGTCCTGCTTTAATTTTTGCTTGTAAGCAGGAATCAGGAGGATAGAGTTGTGGTCAGATTTACCAAATGGAGGGCGAGGGAGAGCTTTGTACGCGTCTCTGTGTGTGGAGTACAGGTGATCTAGATTTTTTCCCCCTCTGGTTGCACATTAAACATGTTGATAGAAATTTGGTAGAACTGATTTAAGTTTCCCTGCATTAAAGTCTTCGGCCACTAGGAGCGCCGCCTCTGGGTGAGTGGTTTCCTGTTTACTTAAAGTTTTCCTGTTTTGCTTTCAACATCATATGATCTCAGATCCTCTACTAACCTGTGGACTTGTACAGCATGCCTGTCATGGTCCTGGCAACAACAGTGTTGATGTCATCCTCTGCTCCTCAGGTCTTCGCGATGGCCACCCCAGACACACTCTACAACAGAGCTGAGGACAAGCAAGCATACAGGTGAATAAATGTCACATTGTTTTTTGGTTTCTATTGAGACAATAACAGTATACCAATGTGTGGCACTGCTGAAAGGACATCTGCGTCAATCCACTGGTGGGGAATGACAGGCACTCACCCACTGACCCAAGTGTGCTCGCCCATGTCGCTCCTTGGCCGGTCACCAGATTCAGGATCCTAAAACAGAGGGCAAGTGAGGAAGGATATTATATCCATTAAAACACAGACATCTACAGTCAACAGAGACTCACCCAACTTCAATGGGACACAAGGGTTGATTTACAGTTAGGGGTTCTAGTAAAAGTGCTGCATATTTGGAAAAACTGATACATGCCTGCTGCATCGCCAAACAAGACTTGCTTCAGTTTATATGGAAATCCAAAACTGTTATCCTTGAGTGGATGAGATCATCAGGCCAAGTGTAAACAGCCTGCCAGATCATAATGTATCATGATTTATCTGATTCAGCTTTAGACATTCACTAACAGTAAGATAGACGGACAGTGGCACGTTGTGCAGTGCTATCTTATAACAATAATCAGCTGAAAAATAATTATCCTGGTCAAACCAATATTCCAACTGTAGCCAGCATTACACAGTGAACACAATGTGCCCGTGGCCAAGGCAGACTTTGCCCTTCTCCCTTGGCAGGGACAGCTAGGTTTTTGGGCCTTGACATCCTCAGCTGTGTTACAGCACTGAGAAGTCAGGTGTGTCAACACAGGTGTGTTTGAGCACAGGGTCATTCAATGGCAATGTGTGAACATGACAAAACAAAATCTCAGTGAAAGCAACAGCGTAGTAGGGGTTTACAACATAACCCCATCATATTGGCCTACTATTTCCAGTTTTCCATGGAACAATGTTGTGTTATTTCTGATACCGATTGGGGAAAACGATGGTGCTGCATATCAGCATTATAAATTCAGCCAACAGGTTTTGTGAGAATCAATTTCAGCTAATTCAAAAGTGTATAATTCAGTGCTTCTCCCACCCCTCTAACACTGGTCTAATGCTATCAGTAGTGTAACTTTGGATCAGTGAGATCCTCACTATGGATTCATGAATCATGGATTCATGTCATACCATGTCAAGTCCGATTCACAGGAGGTTGGTGGAACCTTAATTGGCGAGGACAGGCTCGTGGTAATGGCTGGAGCGGAATTAGTGGTTTCCACGTGTTTGATGCCATTCCATTCGCGCCGTTCCAGACATTATTATGAGCCGTCCTCCTTTGGTCAGATTATGTATGCAGATGACTTTGCGCCACACAAAAAAGAAAAGCTAAGTATACTTTGATTAGATTTAAATCCCAAGTCATGGCCTCATATCTGTAAGGGCAAGACAAGACTAACATTTCAGGTGGTTATCCTTTTGTAGTTATTACTAAATCAATAAAGATTGCAGATTGCTCAAGCAACCCATAAGAAGATTGAGTTGGGCCAAAATCCTACTACTTAAACATTTTTACCCATATAGATACATTTATATATATTTAGAAAGTTCAAATAGAACCCTTGAAATCATTGTACCACCCCAATCATAATGCCGGGCATGACAAATTGGAGATTTATCAACCAGCCATCTGAAATCCTTTGACGTAATCTGAACAAATTGGTAGAGACTGCCCTCTGCTGGTTGATACCTGAATGAGTAATTCAATTCTACTGAAAAAGGGATTGAGATGAATAGAACTATTAATCTGCTTTGTGTCTCAAAACCAGAAATAATATATGAAGGAGATCCAACTTAATCACAGCCCGAGTCGATAAATCGGTGTACATTGAGTGGTTTAGACCAAGCCATGTTTTTGGTCTCTGATAGTCCCATGCGGGCCGGTGAGAGCTCCAAACGCTGCACTTGAGAAGCAAAACAAACAAGAACTTGTTTTACACAATTTTATTTGACATTTCATACAGGCTCAAGAGCGTGTAAGCGACAAAACAAGATTTCCCCTGTAATACAACAGCCTCCAAGGGTGAAAACAAGCTAGTTCAAATCGGCCTGTGGTTTAGTTGGCACAAATCGGTCAAATGAAATCATCAGGGTCCTTTGAGAATATTAGTCATTGTTGTATTTTATACACGGGTGGGTCCAATCCTGAATGCTGATTGGTTAAAAACGCATCCCAGCCGGTGTCTATTCCACAAATTACTATCCGCTAAATCTATGACGTATAAATGCCTATTTACTCTGTTCCATTTGACTGCGCAATCGACTGTCTCATCAACCCAGGCAGGGACATTATTAACTTGATCTCCACTATTAAAAAAAAGCATCATCTCACATTTCTTTTAGACTAACATTTAGTTTAGCAGCGGAGATTTGTATAAACCTTACTGTCTGTCTCCGACATTTGCAGCATTGTTTCAATTTTAAAATCTCCAACTGCCCCATAGTAATGAACGTGTAGGGGTCAGGACGAGAGAGGCAGGCAGCGTTTCTCAGCCAGTCGAAATCATGAATCAGTTGGCATCATTTTATGGATATATAAAGAAATGAATTGAAAAAAAGTCGAAACGAAGTGCAGATATTTGCAGTCTTTCCAACTTCAGTTTGAAGTTGTTAGATGTGTTGTTGGTTAGTTTCTCTGAACAACAGTGTCCTGACGAGAGAGCACATTCATACAGGCTCAATAACGAGAGTAGGAGACAAAACAAGATTTCCACTGTAATACAACAGCCTCCAAGGGTGAAAAAAGCTAGATGAATTCATCCTAACTGGAACTCACGTGTGTAAGATATATTGGATCCACGTACCAGTTACTGCCCGAGGAAAGAAAAAAACAGACAGTCAACTGGTGCTCATGGCCACAACAAACAACTCAGACTGAGTTGTATTATTTGTCCATATCAGATTGACAAACAATTTACATGGGACACCGGCGAGTTCAGTGTTTGAATATTCTGGCGAGGCTCCACTAAATATGCTAAAATCACCTATACGGGATACACTTGATGACCAGGAACATCAACAGGTGGATCCAGTAAGGGTGGTTTTAGCTAAAACCTCCCTTAATCTTCCTTGATCCACCTGATTCCCTAAATATTCAAACACTGAACTCGCAGGACCCCGGCGTCCCTTGTAAATCGTTTGTTAACCTGCTATGGACAAATTATGCAATTCAAACTGAGCTGTCTTGTGGCCATGAGCATCAGCTGACTTTTGTCCATGTTTTCTAAACTTGTGTGAGACTGTCTTCCTTCCTTAGCTAGCTACTTTAACTGTACTTTAAAGGAATTATTAGCGCAACTACTGTAGCTAGGAAAAGGTAGCTAGGTGGCTTGCAACGGATGACTAGCCTATAAACCAGCGATTCTGGTGACCCAGGCTTTGTTAACTAGCTATATTGATTAGCTAGCACTACCTCGTCTTGTTTCTGGCTATCTTAACGTTAGTTAATTAGCTTCTATCTGAGTAGCACTGAATAGTTAGCTGCTTTGACATTCGGTGTACTACTGGTTTCTCAACTCCGACCCAGTCAAATAAGTTACATGTCGTTACAGTGACAGCTAGCTAGTAGCATACTTGTTGTTGACATCCAAAACATGACACATCATCACTCAAAAAGTCGTAAAGACAAGAACGACGTCCTGTGTTTGGATCGACAATAAATCTGAAATTAAATGGTTAGAATGGAAAGGGTGAATGCAATTACTCTTATTTAACAATCGAACTTTGAAATCGTATCTTTGCACGTAATGGACAGTAGACGAATAATTCGACAGTTTAGATAAACTGTTCACTACAATTTTCACGACACCCTGTGCTTGGTAACTATGTCCTGTCCAGTGATTGGTCCTCTCTGGTGCATTGCCCAATGAAATTCGAGATTTGCATGCTGCGCAGGAGCGGTATAGCGCATCGATTTAAAATGCATGTGGCTAGCTAGCTAGTCACACACTGTCCTTCAACGCTTTAAGACAATCCACAGTATTTAAAATCAGTGATGATACGCAGCCATTGCCAAGGCTCGACATTCATGAGGACGCTGGTTGTGAACTGACAGAGGTGCGGCAGAATCGACTCATTTCGTCGAGGGTCAAGACAACGAATCTAAAAGGATAAAAGCCCGGTAAATACTAATCTCGAGACCATTAAGCTTGCGCCATCGCTTAATTCGCTATAGCTAATTGTTCATACGTCAAATTTGGCTACATAACCTGCCTTATAATCACAACACCGACAATACAATAACGTCTTGGTTATTTATGCCAAATATAGCCAGCTTGCCATTATCTATTGAACATATTATGCCGGGTGATGTGCTCAGCCACGGTTTGATGGTAATTCCTGTAAAAAAATTAACAAATGTCCATCTCGTAACGAGGGTACTAATGATGAAAGAATTTGCTGTGGACAATCCTATGAAGCCAGCCCTGGAGCGTTGGCTCTCGTTTTATGCCCTCCTCAAGCTGCATGTGTCATCGATGCTGGATTTGACCCTGTCAACCCGCCAAGATTTACATGATCAGTGACTAGACATGTACATTGTTTAATGTATTATGCTTTCTATGATCAGTACTATGCACCTTGGTCGATAGAGAAAGATTTGTTTGAGAAAATCTATAGAATAATGCACGATTACGGGGGAAAAAACATGGTTTATGCTCAGCGCTATTTTTATGGCGGGCAGAATGAATTCGTTTTAGCCAGAGAGCCGCCTTAGATAATCCTAGAGAATGAATAAAACATACATTGTACTAGCAAATATCTTTGGTCGATGTAGTTTTGAGATGTCATTTTGGGATTTGTGAGTATTTTAGACACAATACATACTGTCTCCTGTCTGTTGTAGGCGGCCTTTTAGCTACAGCCCATTTAATCCCCTCCCATGATGCATTGTGCTCATCCCAGTCCCTACTGTATTTCCTGTTTATTGTTGCTGCTTTGTCTGGTAATTTTCTTTCGTCCTCAAATGTAGTATATTTACTCACATTTTCTAATTACTAATAATTTCTGGTGTTTTGCTCAAGCTCATACAACCGTTTAACGTAGCACCACTCCTACTGAAGCAATGTCGTTTTTTGTTTAATTTTCTCCAGTCAACGTAATGCAAAGCACTTCCTCGGTTCATTTGCACACAATTCAACTCCACGTTTCGATAGTGAAAGTACAAGTATGTCAATGTTTTTATCTGTGATTTTCAAAGGTATTTTGTTTGTGTAATATTATTGGATGTGGTGTTCATTTGTTATGATGTCAAAAAACAGTTTTTACTTTATTTCTCTCTTTCTTTTAGGCGTGGTGGAGTCTTATTGTTACATTGACCCTGTAATTCCAACGAGACCAAAAGTTACACACATTGACATTTGGGGTTTGCTCCAATGGAGGGCTCTGAGACTGACTTGACTTCGTCTGAACCGGATGCACTTGGGGCAGACTTCATCACAGTGGAATTGGATACCCAACCCATAGAATATGTTGTCAAGTGGGCCGAGGTCGGGTCCAAGTTCACAATATCCTGTGTGAAAAAGGAGGCGGACGAGGGGTCTGGCCTAAATCTGGAGCATGTGAAGGCAGAGCCAGACGAGCCCTTCTTTGCCCAGTATGAAGAGGAGTTCACTGGCTGTGAGATAGCAGAACAGAGTGTTGTAGTAAAGACAGACGACTCGGATGAGGATGACCACACTGAGCCAGGGAGTAGCCAGCTGGTTCCTGTTGGAGATGGCTCTGATTCGGGCTCAGAGAAATGGGAATATATCTCACCAGGGGGATACTACAGCTGCAACTACTGTGGGAAATGCTACAGTCATTCCTCAAGCCTATCAAGACACCAACAATTGCACACAGGAAAGGCACCCCCACCCCCAAACAAGCAAACAGATACAGGCTCAGGTGAGGGGAACAAATACAAATGCACGCAGTGTGCAATGCGATTCAAAAGCAGACGAGCTCTCGGAACTCACCTGAGAACACATCGGGGCATGAGAGTTTACCCATGCAACATCTGTGGGAAGGATTTTAACCACAGCTCCAGCTTGTCACGTCATAGGCTCATCCACAAAAAAGGGAAGGGTATTCCCTCTGGTGTCATACCTGCTGAAATCAGTTATGTCCGCCGCCCACCTGGCAGCAGGAATAAGAAGAAGCAGGCTGAGAAGAAGATCCCTGGCGAAAAGAAGTTCCCTATCAGGAAGAACCTCTCTGGAGAGAAGTTCTATGCGTGTACACAATGTGATATGACCTTCAAGAACTCCATTGGCCTCTCAAAACACCAGGTCTCTCATGTCAAGGACCTACTTAATAACTATGCCCATGGTAAAGACGGTCTTACCAAGTCCTCTGACTTGAAAATACGCCTCAAGTTGTGCTCGAGGGACAAACCCAACTTCTACACCCTCTGTAAGAAGAACAAGCGATCAAGAGCTGCCAAGCGCCAGCGCCAAGCATCGGTCTCTGAGGAAGAGGAAGGACCATATGCATGCGAGCAGTGTGACAAGCGCTTCAGCCAAGTGCAGAGCCTCGCCAGGCACCAGCAAATGCACAAGGGAGACAACAAGTTCAGCTGCTCTTACTGTAAAAAGACCTTCACCAGGTTGTCCAACCTCCACCACCATGAGAGATCTCACTCCACAGGGGGGAAGTACGAATGCACAACCTGCAGCAAGACATTTGTGCACTCGTCCAGCTACTCCAGGCACAAGCGGCAGCACGCAGAGGAGGAGGCCCGCCAGCGGAAGGGCATAGATGAGATGGAGCCACTTGATTCAGACTCTGAGTGAGCGCAGTCGTGGTCTGCTCTTGACTGCCCACACACAGCTGTCAAAACTCTGGGTTTCAGGGGTTGGGAGTTTTGGGGGGATTTTGTTTGGGACTGGAATTGGCTTTACTCTGAGTATATAAAGTGTGTAATGACTTATGTTTGTATGGTATCAGCAAATTGGATCTTGGGATGGGGTTAGGAATTTGGGTTCATTTTGAGTGAGATTCCTCACCCCCTTCCCCCTCACACACATACACATTTTACCTAAATTGCACTGACAATGTTGTCCTCTGCTGCTCATGCAAAACATATTTTGATTTATTTAGTTGAAATTCCCTTTTGGCCATGGTTAGTTACAGGTTTAGGGTAAAAGTGTTGCTAGAGTCTCGCCAGCTGTGTAGTATATCAGCCATGTCAAGATATCACCCTTACCACACACACATCAGAAAACTGCTATAAAATGCTTCTGATATCGAGTATACCCCCTTTTCTGTATGTAATCTTATTTTTTTTATCTCTGATGTGACAAAGGGTCAAAATGAAAACCTTGCCATCAAACTAAATCCGGATTTGACCTCAGGGGATTAATCTGATGTCTGCACTACGCCACATACAGTCCCTGATTCAATCAAGCTTCTATGGTTTAGCCTCCAATTTGTATCTGTTCATTCAAGTAATCTCTGATGCTGAAAAAACAACAATCAAAACGATGAAGAACTTTGAGGAAAAAACAAAGGAAGCTTGATTGAATCCAGGCATCGCTAATTATTAATTAGAAAACTGCGTTCTTTTCCCGTCCCCTACTCAACATCACTTGATTAACGATCTTAATGACACACAGTGGTGAAATGAAAAGACAATATTTATTTCTACATGTTTGGGATAATTGATTTGTATCTTTTTTGTTGTTGAAAACTGCTAGTGTTGAGTGATCAACCAAGTTCTCAATTAGTTTTATTCTACTACACAGTGTTCAGATGAATGTTCAGATTGTTGATTTAAGGATTTGTCCAAATATTAAGTCCAGTGAGATCCTTAGAACTTGAATATGCTATATTTGATATTTGTCAACATATACTGCAATTACCACAACGTATACAACTGTGACTCCATATATATGTATGCATGATGAATATAACATGAGAATAGTTTACAATATATGTCGTTTTTACATCTGCTGTTCCTGTGTGTGTAAAGCATTGCTTTTGTGAAAGTGAGAATAATTGAGATATTTAATAATATGTGCAGTGCATTTTGACAAAAACATTCAAATATTCCTGGGATTAGGGATTTAATATTTTGTTCAAGTATTTGTTTATTGAGGTTGTAGGGGAAACTGCACAACTTATTTATGAATTGGGAACAAAGGTGCAATTTAAATGGTAGTGAATGTGATTCACGTCAATGGCCATCGCTGAAAACACCTTTTAGGTGCAACACCTTCTGCATTTGCCCCCAAAGTTCCACCTTTTCAGGTGTACCTTTTCAAAATTGATTACCATTCACAGAAATATTATCAAGTGCTGTCAACTACTTACTGTGTATCTCCATAATGCTTGTATACATGCATAGCCAGATGGATGTTCTTTTCTAGCTAAACTGTTCAATAATCTGTTGAAAGTGCTTAACTAGTCACCTGTTCTATGTTTTGCATTTGCTTTAAGCACAACCAGGGTACTCTGAACAATGATCAACACTTGACTTTGTGAATACCATTTACTGTTTGAATAGTTTTTTTATTTGTGACTTCTAACCTCTATTTCTTTGAGTGTTTGAAAATGACACATAGGGAAAGTGTAGTGGCATGTATCAAGCACAGACCCAGTCTATTGCACCCACAATGATAATTGAAGATGGAACAATTATGATAAAGGCTTGGTACTTTCCCTGTATTTCTGTTTGTAAATGTTTTTTTGTTTGTTTGTTTTTGAAGAGCTAGATTCTCCTGTTTCACTTAAACCTTAGTTGAGTCGGGTTAAATAGTCTTGCATTTTTTGTTTGTGGTTCTGGCCTTTTTCTCCAATGGCAAATGTTCTTCTCTCTTTTATTTTTCAGCAATCTCAGCTTTTTGAATTCTGAAACTCATATTGTTTTCTTTTTCGCTGTCATTATTTCATTTTTTGATGCAGCGGACCTACATCCTATAGAGAGGTGTATGTTTTTTGTATTGTGTTTGCCATTAGAATACAGTTGACATGTTTTGTCTTGCGTTTTGGTAATAAACCTTTCATGAAAAAAATGGTCCATGATGTCCTGGATCTGTTTTGAGAACGTGTAGGCCTATGGTGGATTTCAGAATATTGGAACTGCTAAATCAGTAAAGTGATCACAACTCAATTGTGCTTTACCACTATTCAGTTGTAGTTTGACTTCAGCGAGACTATTAATAAAGTACAACTGTCCAGTTGCTGTTGGTAATTCACCATGTGATTTTAAAGTCCCCCACTAGATGGCAGCAAAACACTTCAAATCACCACACAGCATGACCTGTTACAGAAACGGAAGACTTGTCAATGTTTTGAAGAGTTATCTTCCTTTTTTAAGAAATTGAATTAAATTGTTAGAATTGTTTTTTGCACAGATTTTATTTATCGGGTCATCTATTCACATTTAAGACAATCCATAAAAATTGTGATTGGTCTACTGACTAAGGGCACTATTCAATCCGCATTGTGTAAATTCAGTTTTACAGCGTCATTTAAATTTAAAGGGAACGTTTCCACTTTAGGAAAGACTGCATTCATGGTAAACACTGCATATGTCGGCTCAATTAGGAATTCCCTTTACATTTCTATCTCGGAATCTGTAACGCTTCAGCTTTACAGATTGGATCGAGCCCTAACTCCACTTTTCTTTATCTGCTGCCCAGAATATCTCACAGGGCCATAAAAAGATGCATTCAAGGTATTTGTCACACAGCCTGAAATCTATAACCTGTTTTGCTTATATTCCACTCCTTGTACTCTGTGTCATTACCAAACATGTTCAGCATGGCAAGGAGTGGAATGATAGCTAAACAGACTAGTACAAGCTCAACTCAGCAAAAAAAGAAACGTCCCTTTTTCAGGTCCCTGTCTTTCAAAGATAATTTGTAAAAATCCAAATAACTTCACAGATCTTCATTGTAAAGGGTTTAAACACTGTTTCCCATTTTTGTTCAATGAACCATAAACAATTAATGAACATGCACCTGTGGAACGGTCGTTAAGACACTAACAGCTTACAGACGGTAGGCAATTAAGGTCACAGTTATAACAATTTAGGACACTAAAGAGGCCTTTCTACTGACTCTGAAAAACAACAAAAGAAAGATGCCCAGGGTCCCTGCTCATCTGCGTGAACGTGCCTTAGGTATGCTGCAAGGAGGCATGAGGACTGCAGATGTGGCCAGGGCAATAAATTGCAATGTCCGTACTGTGAGACGCCTAAGACAACGCTACAGGGAGATAGGACGGACAGCTGATTGTCCTCGCAGTGGCAGACCACGTGTAACAGCACCTGCACAGGATCGATACATCCGAACATCACACCTGCGGGACAGGTACAGGATGGAAACAACAACTTACACCAGGAACGCACAATCCCTCCATCAGTGCTCAGACTGTCTGCAATAGGCTGAGAGAGGCTGGACTGAGGGCTTGTAGGCCTGTTGTAAGGCAGGTCCTCACCAGACATCACCGGCAACAACGTTGCCTATGGGCACAAACCCACTGTCGCTGGACCAGACAGAACTGGCAAAAAGTGCTCTTTGACGAATCACGGTTTTGTCTCACCGGGGTGATGGTCAGATTCGCGTTTATCGTCGAAGGAATGAGCGTTACATAGAGGCCTGTACTCTGGAGCGTGATCGATTTGGAGGTGGAGGTCCGTCATGGTCTGGGGCGGTGTGTCAGCATCCTGACATGACCCTCCAGCATGCCAATGCCACCAGCCACACTGCTCGTTCTGTACGTGATGTCCTACAATACAGGAATGTCAGTGTTCTGCCATGGCCAGCGAAGAGCCCGGATCTCAATCCTATTGAGCACGTCTGGGACCTGATGGATCGAAGGGTGAGGGCTAGGGCCATTCCCCCCAGAAATGTCCAGGAACTTTCAGGTGCCTTGGTGGAAGAGTGGGGTAACATCTCACAGCAATAACTGGAAAATCTGGTACAGTCCATGAGGAGGAGATGCACTGCAGAACTTAATGCAGCTGGTGGCCACACCAGATACTGACTGTTACTTTTGATTTTGAACCCTTTGTTCAGGGACACATTATTCCATTTCTGTTAGTCACATGTCTGTGGAACTTGTGCAGTTTATGCCTCAGTTGTTGAATCTTGTTATGTTCATACAAATATTTAGTGGCCTTCTATGCAGAGTTGCAAAGAAAGAGATATATCTCAGACTGGCCAATAAAAAGAAAAGATTAAGATGCGCAAAAGAACACAGACACTGGACAGAGGAGCTCTGCCTAGAAGACCAGCATCCCTATTGAGACTGTAATCGAACACACAAATGCTGATGCTCCAGACACTCAACTAGTCTAAAGAAGGACAGTTTTATTGCTTCTTTAATCAGAGCAACAGTTTTCAGCTGTGCTAACATAATTTCAAAATGTTTTTCTAATGATCAATTTGCCTTTTAAAATTATAAACTTGGATTAGCTAACACAACGTGCCATTGGAACACAGGAGTGATGGTTGCTGATATTGGGCCTCTGTACGCCTATGCAGATAGTCCATAAAAAATATGCCTTTTCCAGCTACAATAGTAATTTACAACATTAACAATGTCTACACTGTATTTTCTGATCAATTTTATGTTATTTTAATGGACAAAAAATGTGCTTTTCTTTCAAAAACAAGGACATTTCTAAGTGACCCCAAACTTTTGAACGGTAGTGTACATCACAGCATAGTTGAAACATATATGGTGCGTAGAAATCCAAAGAGGGTGGCCAGCAGAGATAGGTGGGATGGGTTGAGATAGGTGGGGGAGGGGGGGAGGGGGGGTCTTGGATGGTTGAGGGGCAGCTCTCAAGGGGAACTGATGGGGGATCTTGGATAGTTGGTCGCCTGGCGTTTGGGAGCTTGGGCCGGTGGCCGAGAGGTCGCTGGTTTGGGTCCCCGATTCGACTGGGTGGAGAATCTGTCCTTGTGCCCTTGGGTGGGGCGCTTGACCCTGGTTGCTCCTGTGGGTCGCACTGGATGGGAGTGTCTGCTAGATGACTGAATGTAATGGGCGCCGAAGACGTGGATGTCGATTAAGGCAGCCCCCCACACCTCTGATTCAGAGGTGTTGGGTTAAATGCGGAAGACATTTCAGTTGAAGGCATTCAATTGTACAACTGACTAGGTATCCCCCTTTCCCTTTCCCTAATGTAAATGTTGAGCGGCTTCACTGCATGAAGATTGTATGTTTTGAAATTCAATGAAATAAATACAAATAAAAGTTCAACTGTAATGTGTTGTATTGGATTTGCCCCAAACATAATAGTTTCTATTCAGGACAAAAAGTTAATTGCTTTGCCACGTTTTTTTTCAGTATTACTTTAGTGCCTTGTTGCTAGCAGGATGCATGTTTTGGAATATTTTTACAGTCAATTATTAGTGTTGCGGAGTAACTATAATGTTGTTGATCCATTCTCAGTCTCAGTTTTCTCCTATCACAGCCATTAAACTCTGTAACTGTTTTAAAGTCACCATTGGAAATTCCTAAACAGTTTCCTTCCTCTCCAGCAACTGAGTTAGGAAGGACGCCTGTATCTTTGTAGTGACTGGGTATATTTATACACCATCCAAGGTGTAATTAATAACATCACCATGCTCAACAGGATATTCAATGTCTGCTTTTTTTTACCTTTATTTAAGGTTAAGAACAAATTCTCATTTATATATTCTTATTTTTACCCATATACCAATAGGTGCCCTTCTTTGCGAGGCTTCGTGGTTGAATCTGTGTTTGAAATTCACTGCTCAACTGAGGGACCTTACGGATAATTGTATGTGTGGGGTACAGAGATGAGGTAGTCATTCCAAAATCGTGTTAAACACTATTGCACACAGAGTGAGTCCATGAAACTTATGTGACTTGTTAAGCAAATGTTAACTCCTGAACTTATTTAGGCTTGCCATAACAAAATCGGTTGAATACTTATTTCTCAAGACATTTCAACTTTTCATGTTTAATTCATTTGTAAAAAATTTGAAAAACATAATTCCACTTTGACATTATGGGGTATTGTGTGTAGGCCAGTGACAAAACATCTCCATTTTAAATTCAGGCTGTAACACAACGAAATGTGGAAAAAGTCAAGGTATGCGAATACCCTCTGAAGGCACTGTAGATTCATGTCTGTTACATAAATATTAAGTAAAAGTGTATGTATTTATATATGGGCACAGCTTATCAGACAACAACCTCTGTCACATTTAGCAGGCAGACAGCAATTTAAATCAAACAACTTTTGCGCACTTAAACCTCTAGGGGACCCACACAGCCCAGAGTACCTCCTCTTTTTCTGTCTGGCTACTCTACAATCACTCGAGATGGAGGGGTGAAGGAATTTGTAAGGACAGAGAAAGAGAGAGAGAGTGGGAGGGGAAAAAAGAGTTTCTATTAGAATTCAGGATTTGCAGCTGTGGAGTTTCTGGGCCCTCAAAGTGAGCCAATAACATTTGCCATTGTTGCCAGGCTAGAGGACTCAGACTTCCTGGCAACCCCAAACTAAATTACCCAGGCTTTTCTGTGGGCCTAGAAACGAGCTCTCTGTTCCGCAAACAAAAAGGGCATTGAGACGAGGGGAGAGATGGCCTCCCGGGCTCCTGAAAAGCCAACTCCGAGCCAATGAATGAAGGCAGAGGGCTCCCTCTATGAGAACGGCTGTGGGAAATGGTAGTGATGTCATTATGAATGCATTTCTGAATGTTTTTGTTGCTTGCTTCGTCTCTCTGCCCCAACCCCCCCCCACCCCACTGTTCCCTTCCTGTCTCATTATTGGGAGCCGACCAATGAAAAAAAAAAAGAAAGTTAAAGCCCAGTCCCTGGGACCCCAGTGAGGCACGGTCTCTATGGAAACGGGAACACAGTGCTGTAGGTCGTCAGTTCCTCTTTGAGACCACTGTGGAGGACATGAGGAGGAGAGGGTGTGTGAGAGAGAGAGAGGGGGTCGGATCAGCAAGAATTTGGACACCTTGAAAACAAATTTGTAAGCCCTCATTTATGGGCCTTTTCTTAAAAACAAAAGAGTTTTAAGTCAGATCCAGCATGTGCTCACTCAGGGCTCGGTGTGGAGTGGTATACAGACAGACCTATTCATTCACTTCCCTCATTTAATACTGAATTCTACTTGTTACCACATGACAGTAGAGAAACAGAAAATGTATGTTTTTGAATCATAATCCCCTTTACATCAACAAGTACATTTAATACACATATTTTACTAGGTGATATGGTGCTGCTAGTGATCGACAACATTTACAGACAGAATACAGACAGCGGAGTTTCAACAAAGTGTACATACATTATATACAACTAGGTAAAGTGAGCACAGAGCTATTAGAGAATGAGCAGATATACACTCTATAGTGGGTATACGGTTGATATACAGAGTTCAATGCACTATAGTGCAGTTATTTTGTGTACAGTTCAGAGATGGCTTGATGTGGTGTCCAGCATAGAGTGCATAGTCCTTTAGTCTCTATGGGCCAGACGGCCAGTTGGCGGGAGGTTTTGGTCAGAAGTACATTTTTGGAGGAGGGGGTGACTGGAATGGGAGTGGTCAGCGATGATCGTTCCTGCACGCTTCCTTGCCCTGGAGTAGTGCAGGACCTCGATGGAGGGCAGGTTTGTAACTAATGACCCTCTCTGCAGACCGGACAATCTGTTGCAGCTTGTCCTTGCAGCGGGCAGGTGCAGACCCAAACCAGACGGTGATGGAGGAGGTGAGGATGGACTCAACGATTGATGCGTTAAACCGGATCAGGATCTGCTGATGTGCCTTCTTGGTGACCGTTGTGATGTTGTCCTCCCATTTGAGGTTGTGGGAGATGATGGTCCCCGGGGAATTTGAACGATTCAGCCATGCTAACAGCTGAGCCATTAATCTCGAGGGGGAGAGATGGTGGGGGGAGGGGGCGTTTTCTGAAGTCAACCACCATGATGAGACTGCACCTGGCCATAAGCCGGGCGACCTCTCCACGGCCCATGGACTCATCGCCATTGGTGATGAGAACGACCACAGTGGAGTCATCTGCAAACTTGAGAAGTTTGACAGATGCGTTGTTGGAGGTGCAGTCATTGGTGTAGCACAAGTAGAGTAGAGGTGAGAGCACGCATCCTTGCGGCGCTCCGGTGCTGAGGGATAAAGAGTCCGAAAGGTGTTTTCCCAGCTTCAGGTGTTGCGTCCTGTTGGTCAGGAAGTCAGTGGTCCACTGACAGATGGAGCTGGACACGTTCAGCTGAAAGAGTTTGTCTTGTAGCACTTCTTTAATCATTTTTTAATTTTTTTAATTTCACCTTTATTTAACCAGGTAGGCTAGTTGAGAACAAGTTCTCATTTGCAACTGCGACCTGGCCAAGATAAAGCATAGCAGTGTGAACAGACAACAACACAGAGTTACACATGGAGTAAACAATAAACAAGTCAATAACATAGTAGGAAAAAAAAGAGAGAAAAAAAGAGAATCTATATACAATGTGTGCAAAAGGCATGAGGAGGTAGGCAATAAATAGGCCATAGGAGCAAATAATTACAATTTAGCAGATTAACACTGGGGTGATAAATCATCAGATGATCATGTGCAAATAGAGATACTGGTGTGCAAAAGAGCAGAAAAGTAAATAAATGAAAACAGTATGGGGATGAGGTAGGTAAATTGGGTGGGCTATATACCGATGGACTATGTACAGCTGCAGCGATCGGTTAGCTGCTCAGATAGCAGATGTTTAAAGTTGTTGAGGGAGATAAAAGTCTCCTCATTTTGATGTGTGCAATGACTGACATGCAGTATTTTCCTTATCTTTTCCATTGACCTGTATTTATCTATACTTCTGACCGTCATCCATTCTTTGTTCCTCCGTGTCATCAACAAGTCTGCATGGTGTGATTGCAGTAATAATGCAAAACCTGTCTCCCCATTAACCTGGCTCACTCCCCACTCTCAACTCAATACCCTTACAGGCAGGAAGAACAAACAAACAACACAGAGTTGAAGTCGGAAGTTTACATACACATAGGTTGGAGTCATTAAAACTCGTTTTTTCAACCACTCCACAAATTTCTTGTTAACAAACTGTAGTTTTGGCAAGTCGGTTAGGACATCTACTTTGTGCATGACACAAGTCATTTTTCCAACAATTGTTTACAGAGAGATTATTTCACTTATAATTCACTGTATCACAATTCCAGTGGGTCAGAAGTTTACATACATGAAGTTGACTGTGCCTTTAAACAGCTTGGAAAATTCCAGAAAATGATGACATGGCTTTAGAAGCTTCTGATAGGCTAATTGACATCATTTGAGTCAATTGGAGGTGTACCTGTGGATGTAATTCAATGCCTACCTTCAAACTCAGTGCCTCTTTGCTTGACATCATTGGAAAATCAAAAGAAATCAGCCAAGACCTCAGAAAAAAATTGTAGATCTCCACAAGTCTGGTACATCCTTGGGGGCAATTTCCAAATGCCTGAAGGTACCACGTTCATCTGTACAAACAATAGTACGCAAGTATAAACACCATGGGACCATGCAGCCGTCATACCGCTCAGGAAGGAGGTGCGTTCTGTCTCATAGAGATGAACGTACTTTGGTGCGAAAAGTGCAAATCAATCCCAGAAAAACAGCAAATTACCTTGTGAAGATGCTGGAGGAAACAGGTACAAAAGTATCTATATCCACAGTAAAACGAGTCCTATATCGACATAACCTGAAAGACCGCTCAGCAAGGAAGAAGCCACTGCTCCAAAACCGCCATAAAAAAGCCAGACTACGGTTTGCAACTGCACATGGGGACAAAGATCGTACTTTTTGGAGAAATGTCCTCTGGTCTGATGAAACAAAAATAGAACTGTTTGGCCATAATGACCATTGTTATGTTTGGAGGAAAAAGGGGGATGCTTGCAAGCCGAAGAACACTATCCTAACCGTGAAGCACGGGGGTGGCAGCATCATGTTGTGGGGCTGCTTTGCTGCTGGAGGGACTGGTGCACTTCACAAAATAGATGGCATCATGAGGAAATTATGTGGATATATTGAAGCAACATCTCAAGACATCAGTCAGGAAGTTAAAGCTTGGTCGCAAATGGGTCTTCCAAATGGACAATGACTCCAAGCATACTGGCAAAATGGCTTAAGGACTACAAAGTCAAGATATTGGAGTGGCCATCACAAAGCCCTGACCTCAATAGTATAGAACATTTGTGGGCAGAACTGAAAAAGCGTGTGCGAGCAAGGAGGCCTACAATCCTGACTGAGTTACACCAGCTCTGTCAGGAGGAATGGGCCAATATTCACCCAACATATTGTGGGAAGCTTGTGGAAGGCTACCCGAAACGTTGACCCAAGTTAAACAATTTAAAGGCAATGCTACCAAATACTAATTGAGTGTATGTAAACTTCTGACCCATTGGGAATGTGATGAAAGAAATGAAAGCTTAAATAAATCAGTATCTCTACTATTATTTTGACATTTCACATTCTTAAAATAAAGTGGTGATCCTAACTGACCAAAGACAGGGAATTTTTACTAGGATTAAATGTCAGGAATTGTGGAAAAACTGAGTTTAAATGTATTTGGCTAAGGCATATGTAAACTTCCGACTTCAACTGTATTACCCCCCGTTTTATTTGCTTACTTAAATAGGTGGCGGTGCATTGTGCCAACCCCTGATATTTATGGCTCTATTCTGTCTGTATCGTTGAAACGTTACATATTGCGCGATGGAAATTTCAAGGTAATTTCCGGGTTGACCTTACATATGCAGCGTTTACCGTGAATGCAGTCTGCGCTAACGCGGGAACATTGACTTTACATTTCAATCACGCTGTAACGCTAAACTTCTGCGATACGGATGAGGTGAAAACTAGCAAGTGCCAAAAGGAAAAACTATTAGATATGTAAATAGCTCATTACTCACTCTCACAATTAAGTGGAACTTATTCCCTCTCATTTAGGTGATGTTTAGGCTACAACATCTCCCTGCAGCCACATTCAAATCAAAAGCTTGGCTAAATACGGAGAAGGGGAGCTCTGCTCAGCACACTCTACACATGTACAGTCGTGGCCAAAAGTTTTGAGAATGACACAAATATTAATTTTCACAAAATCTGCTGCCTCAGTTTGTATGATGGCAATTTCCATATACTCCAGAATGTTATGAAGAGTGATTAGATGAATTGCAATTAATTTTAAAGTCACTCTTTGCCATGCAAATGAACTGAATCCCCTCAAAAACATTTCCACCGCATTTCAACCCTGCCACAAAAGGACTCGCTGACATCATGTCAGTGATTCTCTCGTTAACACAGGTGTGAGTGTTGACGAGGACAAGGCTGGAGATCACTCTGTCATGCTGATTAATGTTGGAATAACAGACTGGAAGCATCAAAAGGAGGTTGGTTTAATCATTGTTCTTCCTCTGTCAATCATGGTTACCTGCAAGGAAACACGTGCCGTCATCATTGCTTTGCACAAAAAGGGCTTCACAGGCAAGGATATTGCTGCCAGTAAGATTGCACCTAAATCAACCATTTATCAAATCATCAAGAACTTCAAGGAGAGCGGTTCAATTGTTGTGAAGAAGGCTTCAGGGCGCCCAAGAAAGTCCAGCAAGCGCCAGGACCGTCTCCTAAAGTTGATTCAGCTGCAGGATCGGGGCATCACCAGTACAGGAATGGCAGCAGGCAGGTGTGAGTGCATCTGCACGCACAGTGAGGCGAAGACTTTTGGAGGATGGCCTGGTGTTAAGAAGGGCAGCAAAGAAGCCACTTCTCTCCAGGAAAAACATCAGGGACAGACTGATATTCTGCAAAAGGTACAGGGATTGGACTGCTGAGGACTGGGGTAAAGTCATTTTCTCTGATGAATCCCCTTTCCAATTGTTTGGAAAAAAGCTTGTCCGGAGAAGACAAGGTGAGCGCTACCATCAGTCCTGTGTCATGCCAACAGTAAAGCATCCTGAGACCATTCATGTGTGGGGTTGCTTCTCAGCCAAGGGAGTGGGCTCACTCACAATTTGCCTAAGAACACAGTCATGAATAAAGAATGGTACCAACACACCCTCCGAGAGCAACTTCTCCCAACCATCCAGGAACAGTTTGGTGACGAACAATGCCTTTTCCAGCATGATGGAGGACCTTGCCATAAGGCAAAAGTGATAACTAAGTGGCCCGGGGAACAAAACATCGATATTTTGGGTCCATGGCCAGGAAACTCCCCAGACCTTAATCCCATTGAGAACTTGTGGTCAATCCTCAAGAGGCGGGTGGCCAAGCAAAAACCCACAAATTCTGACAAACTCCAAGTAGTGATTATGCAAGAATGGGCTGCCATCAGTCAGGATGTGGCCCAGAAGTTAATTGACATCATGTCAGGGCGGATTGCAGATGTCTTGAAAAAGAAGGGTCAACACTGCAAATATTGACTCTGTCACGCCCTGACCTTAGAGATCCTTTTTATGTCTCTATTTTGGTTTGGTCAGGGCGTGAGTTGGGGTGGGCATTCTATGTTTTGTTCTATGTTGTCCTTTTCTATGTGTTTGGCCTGGTATGGTTCCCAATCAGAGGCAGCTGTCAATCGTTGTCTCTGATTGAGAACCATACTTAGGTAGCCTGTTCCCACCTGTGTTTGTGGGTAGTTGTTTTCTGTTGTGTGTCTGCACCAGCCAGAACTGTTTCGGTCGTTCTCTTTGTTATGTTATTTTTGTTATTTCAGTGTTCATTAAATAAATATGGACACGTACCACGCTGCACCTTGGTCTCCTCCATTAGACGATCGTTACAGACTCTTTGCATCAACTTCATGTCATTGTCAATAAAAGCCTTTGACACTTACGAAATGCTTGTAATTATACTTCAGTATTCCATAGTAACATCTGACAAAAATATCTAAAGACACTGAAGCAGCAAACTTTGTGAAAATGTATATTTGTGTCATTCTCAAAACTTTTGACCACGACTGTTGGTAACAGTGTTTCATGGCATTATTTTCCTCTTCACTCAGATGTGTTTCATTTGCTTTGGTTGGAGAACACAAAGGCAGTGAAGAAGGGCAACAACAGACGGAGAGGAAATCATTATAAAATACTGAAGTGAACTGAATACAGAGAATATTGAAAAGACTGCTGCGTTAAAATAACATTATCTCTGCCATAACGTTCAACTTTATTTTAAAAGAGCATCCAGGGGACACATTTCAAAGACACTGTATGTCCATCACATAAGATAACAGAGGTAAGGATTGGTAATGGTACTATGGTATTGCCGCAATGCATCACTTTTCAGTTTTCTCAGCCGCCACCAGAAAGCTGACCAAGATCCCAGCCGGCGTCGACATGAAGGTCACAAGTGCTCTGCGCCTTCCTAAGGTGATCCCTGTGTGGCGGCTGAACGCCCTCCCAGGACTCTCTACCCAGTCCCCGAAAGCTCTGCTTTCATCCTCACTGCCTGTACTGGACTCCCTACCCCTCCCTACCCTCCCTTAAGGACATTTACATACTCATTAGCCCCCCCCCCCCCCACTGCATTATGTTACATTAGGAGGACTGGGAGGGTGGGGGTGGGGGGCATACTCCAAGTTGGGGATAGGAGTCGAAGGGTGGGAGGGGGGGTGGTCTGCAGATTACAATTCAGGGGGAACATTATTCAACCACTCTCTCTCTCTCATGCAGATTCGGAGCAGGAGAGGGATGAGTACTTCTCTCTGATTGATCCCCACTCCGGGGCAGAATATTGGATGTATCACAGCCAGAGTCTGGTACTGTTCTCCTGAATGGAATAGATGGCAGGGAAGAACAATGTACACAATGAAAAAGTACCATTGACCCTGATAACAACAGAACACGGCTTTGCTATGATCACAGCATGGTTTCTGCATAACATGTGGGTTTCTGCCGGGCATGGCAGTCTGGCAGAAGCAATTTACAGATCAATCCGCACAGCGGAGACTCCAGTATTCTGCTCCAACCATCTCCTCCTCCTCTACCCCATGGCATGGCAGTGTTGCTGTTATGGCTGCTGTTGATCTATGGCAGGGTAAACTTGAACATTTCACTTCTCATTTCTCCTCCCCAGGAGTTAAAATGTGACGCCCAGAGAGAATCACATCTACTTTAACATTCTTCATAATTGACTCCCCCTCTGTCCCCAGAGAGAGAGAGAGAGAGAGAGAGAGAGAGAGAGAGAGAGAGAGAGAGAGAGAGAGAGAGAGAGAGAGAGAGAGAGAGAGAGAGAGAGAGAGAGAGAGAGAGAGAGAGAGAGAGAGAGAGAGAGAGAGAGAGAGAGAGAGAGAGAGAGAGAGAGAGAGAGAGAGAGAGAGAGAGAGAGAGAGAGAGAGAGAGAGAGAGAGAGAGAGAGACTCAGAATCTCACAACCCAATCAGAGATCTGGGAGCAGAGCTTTTTTCTTCTTCTACAAAAACAAACACTTACGTGGCTCAACACCTGGTGGCGACACAAGATGTGATTTCTTCCCCCAAACAGCCGCCGGGGCCCCCAGCACATCTTATCAGCACATAGCAGCGGGCCGCTGCAGCCCAGGCAATTTAAGCCCTGTGATAAACATAGCAATTCCCCTAGAAAGCTCCGGAATGGAGGACGAGGAGAGGGGAAAAAGAGAATGAGGAGTGAAACAAGGAATGATAACCCAGAAAGGGTGAGGGGTGGGGAAGTATGGATTTGGACAACGTATTTGTGTGCTTGTGATGGAGGGAGTCTTGTAGCCTAGTTGCCATGCTGAGAATTGGTTGTATATGGAAAATGTTAACAGCTCTCGTGTGTCTCATAACAGCAGGTTGCTAGACCAGAGGTGGTGTTGTTGTTGTTGTGTGTATGAGAGTAGAGACGACCGGTGGCCATTTGGGCATCTGAGGAATGTTCCACTGACTATAGCTTCATGCTGTGGAGATAACCGCAGATAGTAATCCCACAATTCCCAATTACATGTCCATCCATGCCTTCCAGTGCCAGAAAGTGTGAAAGGGGGTATTGATTGGCCATCCCACCCCACCTCTGTACCACACTGTGTTCCTCTCTGCTTCTGTATCAGTGATCAGGGGTCATTTTACAACCCATTCGCAAGCCTAGTTTGTGGTGTACTTCACTGTATAAACCACACTGCATAAGTAAACAACACAAACACAACTTTGTCAAATCACCAGGCTCCTTTCCCACTGTTCTTCAAGTTTAAGCCAGTGTTGTGGACTATAATGTTTCTCGGTACGCTACGATGTAGTTCTTCAAGTAAGATATTTTCAAGTTTAATTTGTTTCAAGTTTCAAGTTTCATTTCATTTGAACTTTAGGGTTTGTACCTACTGAAATTGTGCCTCCCACCGCTTGTATTTTCCTCCCATACTTTTCCATAAACTCCTCAGAATAGTGCAGATTTCTAGGCCAATGAAATCGTTCTTCCTCCGGGATGTCCCAATTTTCTAGGATTCTATATGAAACCTTCATGACGCTACATCGTTTCCATAACAAACTATGGTCAATCTTTTAATCTTTTACCCTAGATGCAGAGGGGAGTAGCCATTGTTACTGTACAAAACTCAAGTCAATAACGCCACCCTGAAAAACATTGACCGTAGATGCATCTCAAATTTACTTCAAACTTGGGTATTTTATGGGGGTTTGAAATAAAACACAGATTAATACTTTGGCAAAAGATAATGAGAAGTCTATCAAAGAGTTTGCAACAATTTTTTAAAAACATGATTGTTCAAATCTATTTCAAGTACTCTGAAATGTAAGGTCATTTTATCAGTAACTATTGAGAGAACAACATGCTCATAAAATAAGCATCTGGTATGTTTGATTGAGTCAAATGGCCCAATGATGTAAGAGGGTTAGGACTTCATAGCTAGATGTATGTGTCATCTAGTGTTTCATAGCTGAAAATTGCCACCGCATTATACAGATGTATGGTAATAACTCCTATAGCCTTTTGAGGCAGACTCTCTAAAGTTAAGTAGTGCCCTCAGGATGGTAATAAAACAAGTGTTCTTTGTTAATATGTCTGTTTGGAAACATTTATTAAAATAATACTGGCTAAATCAAACATGCCACAACCAAACATCCCTAAATGTGAGGAAAGGAAAAACTTAAACGATCGGAATCAGTAATAGAGATAAGGCTTTGTCAAGGAGTTAATTTAATGCAGTGTTTCTTATTCATGGTCCTGGGTGCCCAAAGGGTGCACATTTGAGTTTTTCCCCTAGCACCAGACTGATTCCACCAATCAAAGGTTTGATGATGAGTTGATTAGTGGAATCAGGTGTGTAGTGCTAGGGCAAAAACTCTAATTAGCAGGACCAGGATTATGAAACACTGATTTAATAAACTACAAAGAATCTCAAATGAAACAAATAATGTAGCTGATTTTGTCATTTTAATAATTCAAATCTGTAAAGAAGTAATTTAATATTTTGTCTTACACACATAGAAAATAAGATATAAAAATACATTATAAACTTAGAACAATGGCTGCAAATAGACATACTGTTTTCTCGTAGGCAATAATTTGGGGATGGTTACACACAATTCATGGAGTAAATGCTAACAGAATCAGTTGAGTTTGACAGCATGGAGTCCTATAACACGCTTGATTTGCACACTCAGAAAAAAACACCAGATCAAGAATAATGCTGTCAAAATAGCACAAATAAAAACCTCTGATAATAGCATAACATGCACGTTATTAAGGGATGGGATTGCCATGCTTTATTGGTTATGATATGTTTTCACTCACAACCAATAAAACCATTTGTTTGCCACCATTATTTTATCACCAATAACATTTTATGTAAAATATTAGTCTTACTTCAAAGTCAATCCATTATCTTAAATAATAATAAGATGACCAATAACAATGATAATAATAGGTATGACAATGATCATAATCATAATCATTATTGAGAATGCATACTAATTCATCATTTATAACTGATCAGAATAATATGCAATTGCACAACAGAACAATTTCTGAAACATAATACTGAGACTGAAACTAAACGGCACATACATTAAGACACAATCTGAGACACAGAAACTCTCCATAAACCACTAGAGGCCATTCTGTTGCATAGTAAATAAAGAAGGGGATGTGGAGGGATGTTTTGGTGTAGACTGGGATTTACACGCAGGCTTTACAGTCAACCACCTCGTTACCACAACCACATAAACCCTTCACCTAGAACTACCGCAGATGCCGAGTCAGCAGATGTCTGGTCACTGAGACTACCGACCCAATACTCCTCTATAGAAAGTAAATCAGGAGGGCAAAAAAAGACAAGTCCTCATCTCATGTGATAGGTGATAGAGAACTACATCATGGTAGAGAGCTCAGCTCTACGGGTAGTGGGATGTCTATGCCAATGACAACTCCTACATAAGGCAGTCCAGAACAGCACTTATAACAGTAAAACACAGTCTATTTATAAAGAACCACAGACCCTCCACTCAAGGAAAGGTAAAGACATGCTCGACTATCTGGAGAATGTCAAGAAAAACCTTGGGACTGTCCTGGCATGAGTAGCTACTACTACTGGATATAATAATTGGGCAACTCTGAGCTGAGGACCTCATCCACAAAGACAACCGGTCTCAGAAGATTCATGGTGAAATACAATAAGAAGGCCAATCAGACATGTTACCGCTCTGTTTTACAATCATTATAATACTATTTGTCCCTTTAGGACATTGATAGGACTGTGTAGACACTGACTCAGACAGTATTGGTATACTCAGGGCCGGCTCTATCATTTTGAGGGCCCCAAGAGAGATTTGGTTGGGGGCCCCCCCACCAAGCGGGCACATTTTTTTTGTGGCCGCCCTCTTGATAATGGAGAGACAAATGTACGTTCTAAAGTACATTTCCTGCAATTCTACACATTTTGCCCTGGGGTGTAGAGAAAATGTTGCAGTTTTAAAGCAAGTTTTCTGCAGTTCTACAGATTTTGCTATGGGGCGGCGAGAATGTTTTTCAATTTCATAAAACATTTCAGGCAATTCTATTCATTATGCCATTGG
This sequence comes from Salvelinus namaycush, assembly GCF_016432855.1. Classification (NCBI taxonomy): domain Eukaryota; kingdom Metazoa; phylum Chordata; class Actinopteri; order Salmoniformes; family Salmonidae; genus Salvelinus; species Salvelinus namaycush. The sequence continues at coordinate 39,411,600 of NC_052310.1, read as the reverse complement.
GGCAGAGAGATTTATTTGTTTTTACAGTTTTAAAGCTAATTTCCTGCAATTCTACCAATTTTACCATGGTGTAGAGAGAAATTGTTGCAGTTTTAAAGCTAATTTCCTGCAATTCTACATATTTTGCCCATATTAACCAAATGAGTCCCACGGCGACGCTGGCACGAGTTGGACTTCTTATGTTGCTTATGCCTGGAGCCGGCCCTGGGTATACTACTGATATTCCTACTCTATGGAGCACAGGAGGCTGCTGAGGGGAGGACGGCTCATAATAATGTCTGGAATGGAGTAAATGGAATGGTATCAAACACATGGAAACCACAGGAGGTTGGTGTCACCTTAATTGGGGAGGACGGGCTCGTGGTAACGGCTGGAGCGGAATCAGTGGAACGGTATCAAATAGATCAAAACGCATGGTTTCCAGGTGTTTGATCCCTTTCCATTTGCTCTGTTCCGGCCATTACTATGAGCCGTTCTCCCCTCAGCAGCCTCCTGTGATGGAAACCATGTGTTTGATGTGTTCGATACCATTCAATTTATTCCATTCCAGCCATAACTATGAACCCGTCCTCCCCAATTAAGTTGCCACCGGCCTTCTGCGCTATGGAGCCACCAAAAAGCACTCTTATGTATGTATGGAACTGTGTCTGTCTAGTGTAACAACAAGGCGGAGGTGACTGACTCCGTCTCGGGGCATCTCTCAGTGGCTGACAGACTGTGTGCACTGACTTGTCCTGTGCAGCTTAAAGGCTGATGACACATTCAGATATCAGAAACCATGAGTAAAATAAGGCACTTTGTCGTTTTTTACACTTCAGTTAAATCCTCAACCCCGAATTAAAATGAAAGGTTGTTTTGGTCTTCACTCTCCATCCACAGAAAGAAAACAGGATTGTTTTCATGACATAAAGGGTTTCATTACAAATGTCTCTTTACAATAGTCGAAGGTATAAAAGACTATGTTTTTGAAAAATAGATTTTTTTTTCTTTCCCATGAGCACCCATGTATAATAAAAGTGTCTATTTTCTTTACATTGGTGCTCTCCCCCATTTTTTACACATGTATCTACAATTTCAATACATTTGTACAGCAGGTAGGCAAGCATGGCTTTTACATCCTCAAAGAAACAGTTGACTGCAAGATATTTCTTTATGGCAGAAAAACAACAGCGACAATGCCAGGTAACGGGGCAGGTACTTTTCCTTCTATATGCTTGAAACTCTCTGTTTGACCCTAGGGCCTAGATTAAATCAGATGAAGCGTTAACCGGCGATAGCCGACACCCAACACAGCTGATGTTTTGGCGGTGTTGGAGGTGTAACTGCATTGCAGCTCTCAAATTGGTGAGCAGCTGCTCTTGATCATTGTCACAAAGCCACACCCATCCCACTCGCGTCAGGAAGTGCAGGAGAAGAAAGTGTAGGCTATATAGAAATATCAGCCTAATCTAGGTGTAGATTACATCTCATATTCCAGCGTTTGAACTTGTAATCAAGGCTGCATGGAATTTCTCTTAATGTGACTCCTTGCAGCCAATGGCAATGTCCGCTTTATAATGCCAGGAACCACTTGTGGATTTGACAGTTCTAACGCAGTTTCACCTCTGACACACAGCCAAAACAACCACTATGCAGATTGTCTGATTGAATAGAGCCCCTAGTCTCTCTTCAAGTCCTGCTTAAATGAACCCTCCTCAGTCTCCGTGTCATAAAAGACCCAGGACTTCATAGTCAGTGAAGAGAGATGGGTCATCAGTTGGCAGGGATAGATGGACAGAGAGAGAGAGACAGAGAGAGAGAGAGAGAGAGAGAGAGAGAGAGAGAGAGAGAGAGAGAGAGAGAGAGAGAGAGAGAGAGAGAGAGAGAGAGAGAGAGAGACAGAGACAGAGAGCGAGAGAGACAGAAAGAGAGAGAGAGAGAGAGAGAGAGAGAAGTGCATGCATGCACTCGGCAGGACTCACCACGCTGCTATACATTCATAGTCAGCTCAGTTACCATGACAGTGGGAAGGTTACCTGGGCGATGTGGCAGGATCAGGGGGTACGGTGATTTTGGGCGGTCGGGGAGTGGAGGTTTGCATCCTTCTTGATCTTCAGGAGGCGACCAACCGGGTGTTACCAGGGTGTTTTAGAGTGTGGTGTGTTTGGGGTTTGCTTGGCGGGGACTCGGTCAGGGAGGATAAGAGGGGGCATATCAGACCTTATTGCTTAACAATGATTCAGTGCAGGTCTAGAGCCAGTATCTGTCCCCCTAATAAGCAGACTGGGCAGGCAGGAGGTGGCTGCCAAGCCATTGTAGTGTGTCCATTAGTCAGGTGATGAGAAGCTGTGCCTTGACTGACTGTAACAAGCCAAGGCTGCTTTTTTCCCCTTCTACCAAAGAACTGATCTGCGGGCAATGGCCAGGTCGTCATTGGTTGAAGATTTCAGAAGGTCAGAAGGTCAGGGGTTAGTTGCCAGTGGCGGCTGGGGGGGTTAAGAAACAAACAAACAGAAAAGAGAGAAAAATTATAAAAGGAGAGAAACAAAAATGAAAGGAAAGAAAAAAGATAGAGAGGAGATTAGTCTCAGCTAGCGACAGCAGGATGAAAACATGGCTTAACTAATCAGAGCTATACCATGCATCCATTCAATCCACCATGCGATTTCGCCACAACTGTGACCGACCAATCTAAACGTGTCACCATATGTTTCCATATCTTCCACAACATGTTCGCTTTGACCGAAGCCAGAGCGCTGGACGCAAAACGCTGTGTCAGAAATGAAAACAATTCATGCATTCTTCTGTTTGTATAGATAAAGGACAATTCATATGATGGGTTGATTGAATCCAAGAGTTCAGGAAGAGCTACTCATCTATATCTTTACAATGTCGTAAAGTCATGAAAGCATGGTTTTACATAACGTGAAAGACAGTCCCGTCTCCTCAGCTCACGTGTTAAAAAGGAGGAAATGAAAAAAGACAATTACAGTAGTTCTAATGGTTAGTAGCAGTCAAGTAAATGGACAGTAAATCTAGGCAGAGGGAAAGATCCAAATGAGATGGAGGAAGGTAGCGTCGTCGACAACATTATTAGAGCACTTCAGAGGTTCATGAGTCAAGCGGCTAGTAGTGGTGGACGTGAATATTAATAAGTCTCATTGTTTTAGAATAAATTAATTTAGAGAGGATACAGTGAGAAATTCAAGAAGACCACATCGTTGTGGTGAAAAAATAATTTTGGGGCCAAAACAGTGTTTGTCATTTTTTTTTTTACTCAATATCATTTTTTTATTGCCTTTTCAAAGTATGTTTTCTATTTACAACAAGCATGAAAATCTTTGCTTTAATGATACAAAGCAACACTACATGGTATTTTCTAGAATAGCACACTAGCCATGAGAGTTTAAGCTGTGAGCATGCTAAAGCCGTCACTTCAGCCAGTGCCCTCAGCCTAGGAAACAATATACAATTCACAGGACACATAATATAAAATGCACTTGCATATAAACACTGAAAAGGTCCTGTCTTTTGTATAAAGCCCTAAAATATATTCAAAAATAGAGGACATTTTCTAAAGAGGTGCTATAAAGCTGCTATGATGCATATTTGTCTTTCCTACAAATAGCCCTATAGAATAATCCTTGCTATTTCTGACATTTCATATACATTCCTGCTTTATATTTTATATATATATTTATATATATATTTCAAGAAGCCACAAGTAAATACTATTTTCTTTGCAACAACAAAACATTTAAAGAAGCTTACAGTAAAATATTTGTAAAAAAATTCTCAAGTGGAATATTTCTGGTAAATGCATTCCTACTCTGGCAATTTCTCATCCAAAATGGACCCTAGGATTCTCCGTCCACTCCACAGTGGTCCGTCTAAGACGTATGCAGCTTAGATCATATGTTTCATTTCATCGTCTGAGGTTCTGACCTTCTGACTGCAGCAGAGGAGATGAAGAATGCTTTTAACTTTTTAAAATCATTCAGTGCAAAAAAAGATTTGTGCCGTAGTCTCTCTTTTCGAATGAAGCAACAGTCAAACAGATGTAAAGAAGAAAAGAAAGGCTTCTTTACCAGATTTGACAACATATTGTAAATCTTACTGTATTAAGAGCTTAACAACTGTATCGTAGCTGTTGTAAAATGCTTTCTAATGCACTGTAAAGTGTCCAGAGGAAAATCAAAATAGGATATACTGTATACAGTGCCTTCAGAACGTATTCAAAACCTTTTACCTTTCCCAGATTTTGTTGTGTTATAAAGTGGGATTCAAATGGATTTAATTGAAAAAAATATTGTCAATGATCTACACAAAATACTCTGTTATTTATTAAGTGAAAATAAAAGAGTAATATATCTTGATTAGATAAGTATTCAACCCCTCAAGTCAATACATGTTTGAGTCAGCGATTACAGCTTTGAGTTTCTGGGTAAGAGTTTTTTTCTCTAAGAGCTTTGGACACCTGGATTGTACAATATTTTCCCATTATTCTTAAATAATGTGTCAAGCTCTGTCAAGATACCACCAGAGCATTTTGCCAGCAGCATACCACCCTGCATCGCACCGCTGGCTTGCCTCAAAAGCTAAGCAGGGTTGATCCTGGTCAGTCCCTAGATGGGACACCAGATGCTGCTGGAAGTGGTGTTGGACTCTGTCCTTGGACTCTGTCCCCCCCCCCAAAATATCCCAATAACTCAAGGCAGTGATTGGGGACATTGATCTGTGTAGTGTGCTGTCATTCATCCCCCCATCCTCTCCTCTGAACCTATTCCCCAGGTCGTTGCTGTAAATGAGAATGTGTTCTCAGTCAACTTACCGGTTTTAAATAAATAACTAAAAAGATGATTGTTGATCATTGTTAGACAGCCATTTTCAAGTCTTGTCATAGATGTTCAAGCCGATTTAAGTCAAAAATTGAACTAGGAACATTCAATATCATCTTGGTAAGCAACAGTGTATATTTGGCCTTGTGTTTTAGGTTATTGTCCTGCTGAAAGGTGAATTTGACTCCCAGTGTCTGGTGGAAAGCAGGCTGAACCAGGTTTTCCTCTAGGAGTTTGTCTATGCTTAGCTGTATTCCATTTATTTTTATCCTACAAAACTCCCTCGTCCTTGCCGATGACAAGCATACCCATAACATGATGCAGCCAACACCATTCTTCAAAATATGAAGAGTGGTACACAGTGATGTGTTGGGTTGGATTTTCCCCAAACATAACGCTTTGTATTCAGGAAAAAACATGTATTTCTTTGCCACATTTTTTGCACTATTACTTTAGTGCCTGCCTTATTGCAAACAGGATGTATGTTTTGGAATATTTTTTTCCTACAGGCTTCCTTCTTTCCAATCTGTCATTTGTGTTTGTATTACAATGTTATTGATCCATCGTCAGTTATTTCCTATCACAGCCATTAAACTCTGTAACTGTTTTAAAATCACCATTAGCCTCATGGTGAAATCACTGAGAGGTTTCCTTTCTCTCCGGAACTGATTTAGGGAGGGGGCCTGTATCTTTGTAGTCACTGGATGTATTGGTACACCATCAAACGTGTACAATTAATAACTGCACCATGCTCAAAGTGATATTAAATGTCTGTTTTTTTTTACCCGTCTACCAATAGGTACCCTTCTTTGCGAAACATAGGAAAACCTCTCTGGTCTTTGTGGTTGAATCTGTGCTTGAAATTCACTGCTCGACTGAGGGACCTTAAAGATAATTGTATGTGTGGGGTAGAGAGATGGGGTAGTCATTTAAAAATCATGTTAAACACTACTATTGCACACATAGTCCATGCAACTTGTTATGTGACTTGTTAAGCATATTATCACTAGGCTTACTATGCAAAAGGGTTGAATACTTACTGATTCAAGACTTGAGCTTTTCATTTTTAATTTGTAAACATTTCTAAAAACAATTCCAGCTCGACATTATGGGGTGTTGTCTACATCACCTTACACAACATCTCAACTTAATTCATTTTAAATTCAGGCTGTGAATACTTTCTGAAGGCACTGTAAATCTCTAGACCCCAATTGATGTACTTATTTGATAGTGTATTTACTATTTTGAGACCGTTCAACATCTTTGCCAATATGAGCTGATAAAAAGGCCCACATTTCAGACGCCATCTTAGCTTCCTCCCTGCTTCACCCAGAGTCAGTCTGCCTCTTACACACAGGCTTGACCGTTTGGCCTGCACTCAATCCACCTGCCTCATGGTTCAACCCCCAAACCGCACTGACACGTCAATCATATTATGTTGTATTACCGTCATGTTTGGATAAACCAACGTTTTAATGGTGTAAAACTGTTCATCAGTGTGGGAGCCAAACCTATGAAGAGGTAGATTGAATATAGGCCTTTGTGCAATTTCATCGGATGTTGGTTTGTCATTAAATTTGTCAGTGTTACCTATCCGTTACCATAATTATCATTTATTATCATTATGGATTAAGGTTTGACCTTTTAGTAATAATACCCTTTGTATAATATGCACTTCTTAAGTAACGCCATATTACAGTTATTTTTATATTAATTTATTTGTTTTAGGGCAGATTTGAGCTATCAAGTTTTCAGAGGCAATTCACAGACAGAGCTACAGTGCCGAAACCTGAATATCCTTAGACCCAGTTTGTATATACTGTTAATTATATATGTTAATTGTTCCACATCATCTAGCAGCAAAAAAAAGTGATTCATGAATTGGAGTTATATAAACAATATTACAATTTAATCAATTTCACTGGGTTTTCAACTTCAATGTATGTACTAAAATGTAGGTTGATTTATCAAACAATGTCTGCATGTCGGCAGTTTTTAATTGGCATTTGCATCCTATTTTCTGGCACATTGCAAACATTCACTTGATTGTGTACAAGTAATTATCTGTAGTGAAATGTGATGATACACAGTGTGGGTGTATGTACAAGGCACACTTGGTGTATTAAGCACTAGGGTATAAGGATAAAACAGAGAAAAGGCACTGATAGAGAACAGATCCTGCAAATTCCTTGTTGCTTGCGTCATTTCACAAATGGTTTCTTCTCTAATTACGACCTCGATTATTCTCAATATTCAGTGGGAGTATCTGTTCTGTATGGACTTAGAAGAGAAGGTGTGACATGTGTAGACTTTAGAGAGTAAAAGGTCTGACTGTTGTGCTTGTTTTACCAATCTGCAGAATAAAACCATTTCCAGTCTATAGCCTACCATGTGTCCATCCCTCTTTACTTATAACGTCGTTGTTGAGACTTAAAAAAAATACTGTAGCAAAAATGGGAAGATACTGCAGTCCAATTAGACAGTGAAAACCCCCCAAATATGACATGACGTGTTTACAACCACTTCTGTGTTGTCCTTGACAATACAATGGGTCAGATTCTCAAAAAAAAAATTCCCGCAAACAAATAAACACAAATGGACATAATTTATCAATTAAAACGTTACATTATCCACGTAAGAAGCTGAAGACTTAAGTGCATTTGAAATAAAATTGAAACCTTCTCGTTGAACGGAGGGGGAAACTAAAACACAGGTAATTTGATCTTCTTTTTTTTGTTGTTGAAGGGGTATAGTCCATTATTTGTCATCGACATCATGTCAGATGCATAAAGTCATCGAAATAATAGAGTCGAGTAGTTTGTGTGTAAGTTTGTGTCTCTACCTAGATAGCAAAAGCATCATTAGGCTACTGTGTTGTGGTCACTAGTTCTCAGAATCACCTTGTACAGCCCTCCACGTATGCACTCTGAGAACAAATGTATTCCAAATAAATGTTTCTCAGAGGCCAAGACTAGGAAGGGTGTGCAGTATGTTGCATCACATCACAAACCGGAACGACTAGCTGAACAATTTGTACATGTTGCAAAACAGATCAGGACCAACAGTGAGCAGGCATTGGCAATAAAACACAAATGCATAAGAGCTAAACTAACCTCTGTCTGCGGTCACTATCCTTTGGTAAGGATGGACCCGCAGCTCGTGCCTTCGAACCTTAGTAGTCACTGCACCTGCTCGGATTGCAACAACATGACCAAAACAAGGATTAGGTCATTTCCTCCTTCGCCGTTTCCATCAAGTCAATTCGTCATATCATCAAGGTTTATACGACCAAACACATGTAACACAATTAGGAAAAATCTTTAGAAATACATGTTAAGGCACAAATTATACTCATATACTTCATCGTAACAAGGAGAAATCTTGGACATAGTATCATTCGTGACTATGGAGTAACCTTGACTGTAAGGATCCATTGTTTTCTTGAGTCCTTGTTACAAATTTGCAGAAATTAGGCATTTATGCACACACACACACACACACACACACACACACACACACACACACACACACACACACACACACACACACACACACACACACACACACACACACACACACACACACACACACACACACACAGAGGGGAGCTTTACTAGTCACATAATCTCAGGTTGAGCATCAGGAAGTGCATCTCTTCAGTTATTCGTTTTAAATATAATACTGATCACTCACTCTCTGGTTAAAGCCCAGAGATGAAAGCTTTTAGGCACATTTGCAGTAGTAAAAAAAATGAACATCTCTTATAAAATAAAAAATAAAAAGAATAGGTAGAATAAAAGGCAATGAATTAAGTGATTAGTAAAGCGTGACAGTATTGTATAGATTTTCAATCCCAGACATAGCAGTCAGTGGAACAGTCGCATACCGTAGGTCTGCGAAAATATACATATATGAATGTGTGTACAGGATGCACGTACACACTCACACATAATGCATGGCGTTAAGGCCCGTGCCTCTTTGGGGAGGTTTGGCCGGTGTAAACATCAGTAGTGAGGGAGCCTGTCTGTCTGTCTGTCTGTCTGTCTGTCTGTCTGTCTGTCTGTCTGTCTGTCTGTCTGTCTGTCTGTCTGTCTGTCTGTCTGTCTGTCTGTCTGTCTGTCTGTCTGTCTGTCTGTCTGTCTGTCTGTCTGTCTGTCTGCCTGCCTGCCTGCCTGCCTGCCTGCCTGCCTGCCTGCCTGCCTGCCTGCCTGCCTGCCTGCCTGCCTGCCTGCCTGCCTGCCTGCCTGCCTGCCTGCCTGCCTGCCTGCCTGCCTGCCTGCCTGCCTGCCTGCCTGCCTGCCTGCCTGCCTGCCTGCCTGCCTGCCTGCCTGTCTGACTGCTATATGCCCGGCTCTTGGTTCATTACACTCAAAGGCAGCTGTGAAACAAAAGCGCATGTGTGTCAACACTCAGATCAGATGAGGGGCTCAGTAAGGATCCGAGAAACTCTTTTAGCCTTTCGTGGGGAAAGCCACACCTATAGAATACAGGAAGGGAACGAGGAATTAGTGCCAGGAGTTCATGTCTGTCCTCCGTTTGAGTCGATGCAAAAATGCGTTATACAAAAGGGAAATGTTGTTCACTCACTGACTGTCATTTGGCGTGGCTACACTTGCGCTGAAAGTCTCATTCTGTGAATATTTTTCATAAGAGTGAAGTTAAGACTGTCAGTGTCGGGACAGAATGTCCTCAAATCCCTTTGTGAATAAAGCCTGTCATGCCTAGATGATTTAACTGCAGGTGCCCCATCGCCAACACACACCATCTCCCCCATTGGCTCCGCAACCCCTCTCTGTCGACCCCCTCTGACCCCTCACCGTCCTCATGTTACCCTTCAGGACGCCCCCAAGCCACACCCAGAGAGAGGGGGGCGCCCCCAAGGGGGGTCTGCAGCAAGGTGGAGCTCAGTTCTCCCTCACCATCATACACAAATATTTAATCATCATCATCATCATCGGGACAGGAAATCAAAAAGGGTTGATCAGTAACACACACGTCACTTTGAACAGACATTAAAAGAGGAAGGGCCGAGGCTTCCCCTTGTGGCTTGTGGTTGCTCAGAGAGGGCCAATCCTCAACCAGTCCAGCGTGTGGTGGCGGGGAGGGAGGAGAGAGATGAGGAGGTGGGTGTGTGTTGTTTGAGGGGATGGAGGGAAAGAGGGAGGGAAGTGGCGTTTCTTTAAAAGGGAGGCCGGTTGGAGGGCTCTCCTCGCTGCACAGTGATGGGAAAGTGACAGGTCTGAAACCCCAGGTAGAGGGGCAGCTCTTCGGCCTTTGAGGACGCTGTATAGGTCACACAAGAGAGAGAGACAGGGTGAAATCTTCACTGGGCTCCGCCGCTCCTCGACCCCCCCCCCTCACAGTAACATCCCCACCCAGCCTCACCCAGCTTCACTCCCTCACTCACTCACTCCCTCACTCCCTCCCTCACTCACTCACTCACTCACTCACTCACTCACTCACTCACTCACTCACTCACTCACTCACTCACTCACTCACTCACTCACTCACTCACTCACTCACTCACTGAATCCCCTCTCCCTTCACCCAGACACACAGTTGGAGGCTTGGTCCAGTGGAACTCTGTTAGGCGGAACTCTTGGTTAGGCGGAACTCTGGCTGCTAATGGCTGACAGGGCACACCCTGGCTGTCTAGAATGTGCTCAACCCAATTGGACAAGCTGCTGTTGACATTTTGGTGCGTTGGTAACAGTTCAGATTTACAATGTGCCTTTGGGTACAGTCTGTCTTAATGGAGTCAAGTCGCGTTTGTAATATGATATTTTCTAAAGTGGCTTTTTTTCAAAGCCATAGGGCTGCGTGTGTATGCAGGGACTGGGAGAGAGGAGGGTAAGGACCCTTTTCCGAATGAAACCGCTTCCTCTTATAAATCACTGAGCCAGTCGAGCACTTAACTTCCAGTTCATTTATGCACACATTTCTTAAAGGGCTTTTTAGAGGAGAGAATTGTCTCATGATAGTGAAAAGAAAGATGCAATAAAGAGCTGGAATGTTTTTTCTTTCTGTTGCTGACCCCTCTCTTTCAGTGGTATCTCCTGGGAGGCTGGGGCGGGCGAGAGAAGAGGGAGTGTGGTATTATTCTGAGGGGGGGGTCGTCACAAAAGTGGGAATGGGGGTGGGGGGGCGGGTATTTAGGAGGAGTGGCGCAGGATCAGCGTGGGGGCGGGATTCCACTGGCCATGGGGGTGGTGGTGTTGGTGGGGGGCTGCGGGGCAATCGCAGGGGCAAGCATGCTTACCTAACACCCCGCTGGAGTCGATGGGGTACTCCAGGATGGAGGTGGCAGGGGCCAGCGTGTAGGGGTAATCGTACGGCGACGCGTATATGAGGCCCGACTCGGGACCCTGGGTCATGACGCCCGGGTGGGGCGAGCCGTTGGGCATGCAGGTCTGGATCTGTCGGATCAGGGGCATTAGGGTGGGGCCGGCCGGGGTGGACGTGCGCAGGGCGTTCTGGGACATGGCGGCGGGGCCGGCGATGATGCGGGGCGCCTGGGCGTTCGCTGCAAGAGAGAAGGCAAGGGCAGCTGGAGTGAGCGGGAAACACGGGAGGAGAAGGTGGAGGAGGAGGAAGAGGGAGGGGTGTGTGGAGAGACCAGAGGGGGAGGAGAGGTGGAGAGAAGTGGAAGAAAAAGGAGGATACAAAAACACAAGTTAGCATCTATCACACATATCATAGGACACACTCAAAGAATATCAGATAAGTCAGGAACCGGAGAAAAAGCTACATAAACAAACTGTTCGACAGACTGGCCTTAGCTTCCACTACACAACATTTAGCACAATATAAGAGAGGTCTTTAAGGATTGCCTCCATTCATCTCTAGCACTGAGTTCGATTCTGGCACAACAGTGCTGGCTGGGATCTGTTCGGCACAAACACCATGCGATTGGAATGAGGCACGCATCTCCCTCAGCGACACAAAATGGACGCCCAGTCAGAGCCAGACCTCTCTTCCTCCTTGAAAAGAACTCGACCGAGTGCCACCCAATAGGACAGCAGGGAAACTAAAGTAACTAAAGAAACAACGAAAAATGCACTGAGGGGAACGCTGAATGTGGCAAGCCAAAAGCACACTCTGTTCAATTCAGCCACTGTGCATGGCACCGCACAACGCTCCTGGGCTTGTCGTGAGCGAAAAGGAGCAGTTTGAATTACACTGCTCCCGGACACACAAAGGGCTGTTCTACCGTGTCAGTCAGTGCCTGCCCCCCCCCCCCCCCCCCTAGAGAGAGGGGCGCGGTGATGTCATCCTTACGTGACTTGATGTTGGCGTCTCGGTAGGTGCCGTTGAGGATGGCCAGCTCCATCAGCTGCATCTTCTTCAGGCTGTCCTCTCCCTCCGCCTGGAGCACAGAGACACAGGAACAGTCACACAGAGACACAGGAACAGTCACACAGAGACACATGAACACAGATACACAGGAACTGTCACACAGAGACACAGGAATACAGAGACACAGGAACTGTCACACAGAGACACAGGAATACAGAGACACAGGAACAGTCACACAGAGACACAGGAACAGTCACACAGAGACACAGGAACAGTCACACAGAGACACAGGAACAGTCACACAGAGACACAGGAACAGTCACACAGAGACACAGGAACAGTCACACAGAGACACAGGAACAGTCACACAGAGACACAGGAACAGTCACACAGAGACACAGGAACAGTCACACAGAGACACAGGAATACAGAGACACAGGAACGGTCACACAGAGACACAGGAACAGTCACACAGAGACACAGGAATACAGAGACACAGGAACAGTCACACAGAGACACAGGAACAGTCACACAGAGACACAGGAACAGTCACACAGAGACACAGCAATACAGAGACACAGGAACTGTCACACATAGACACAGGAACAGTCACACAGAGACACAGGAACAGTCACACAGAGACACAGGAACAGTCACACAGAGACACAGGAACAGTCACACAGAGACACAGGAATACAGAGACACAGGAACAGTCACACAGAGACACAGGAACAGTCACACAGAGACACATGAACACAGATACACAGGAACTGTCACACAGAGACACAGGAATACAGAGACACAGGAACTGTCACACAGAGACACAGCAATACAGAGACACAGGAACAGTCACACAGAGACACAGGAACAGTCACACAGAGACACAGGAACAGTCACACAGAGACACAGGAACAGTCACACAGAGACACAGGAATACAGAGACACAGGAACAGTCACACAGAGACACAGGAACAGTCACACAGAGACACAGGAATACAGAGACACAGGAACAGTCACACAGAGACACAGGAATACAGAGACACAGGAACAGTCACACAGAGACACAGGAACAGTCACACAGAGACACAGGAACAGTCACACAGAGACACAGGAATACAGAGACACAGGAACGGTCACACAGAGACACAGGAACAGTCACACAGAGACACAGGAATACAGAGACACAGGAACAGTCACACAGAGACACAGGAACAGTCACACAGAGACACAGGAACAGTCACACAGAGACACAGCAATACAGAGACACAGGAACTGTGACACATAGACACAGGAACAGTCACACAGAGACACAGGAACAGTCACACAGAGACACAGGAACAGTCACACAGAGACACAGGAACAGTCACACAGAGACACAGGAATACAGAGACACAGGAACAGTCACACAGAGACACAGGAACAGTCACACAGAGACACAGGAATACAGAGACACAGGAACAGTCACACAGAGACACAGGAACAGTCACACAGAGACACAGGAATACAGAGACACAGGAACTGTCACACATAGACACAGGAACAGTCACACAGAGAGCAGAATATGTTGAACGGCGACTCACGTCTGCACATAAGACTTGGAGCACAGACACACTGTATGATTGTCTCACATCAGTACACAGACACTCAGCTCTCTCACACACACGCGCACACACACGCACACAGACAGAATCCAAATCAACAAAGCAACCGAACGGCATCCGATCCTGCCAGACACCGAAAGACACACACACAAACGTTCCTACCAATTATCAGCAATTATTTACTGAAGCGATTTGGTTGGCAGTTTGAAAAGATCCAGCAGGAGCCCAGATCTAGATTCAGTAGCAGCAGGGTATCCAATCTGCCACAGCATCTTTGATATTTACATCAGCCCTTAATCGCCTCATCTGCCAGAGTAACGAATGGGAGGAGAAACACTTTGTTCATCAGTCAAACTTTTTCACATCACTGGGATGATTCATCTCCACGCCTAGAGCAACAATACGTTTGTAAAACGTAACGCAATGAGACAGAACTTGATCACAACTTTGATTTTGGGGAAATGCGGTGAAGTTGAGAAGATGAGGGGGCGGGGAAAAGGCATTGACCTGACATGGTACATTCTCAAGCCCCATACTGTGTGTGTGTGTGTGTGTTCGCGTCGTCTACAGAATCACAGTAAACGTACTTTTAGAAAACACTCTGAGCCAAGCCTTCGGGAGCCAAAAACAAAACGCTCAAAGGGCTCCTGTATCTACTGTAAACATCAATACTTTTTAATAAGTGAAGACTGCAGTGATTAATAGCCTATGAAGAGAAGGCACTGCAGGAATAAATCACTCTGACTCTGTATTGAGTCAACGGAGTCTACTGTAGTTCCAGAGGAGGCTGGTATATAAGATCTGGGATGGTATGAGTGGAACGGTATCAAACACATCAAACATATGGAAAACCCCCATTTGACTCCTTTCCATTCATCCCATTCCAGCCGTTACAATGAGCCCGTCCTCCTATAGACCCGCCCCACCAGCCTCCTTTGTCTAGTTCTGTCCTTGAGTGGTACTGTTATGTTCAATTCTCTTTGAGCAGCAGCGTAGCATCGATATAATGTGTGTGTGTGTGTGTGTGTGTGTGTGTGCGTTTTTGGGAGTGTTTAAGGACAATACAGTGTCATCCTCTGCACATTCCTCTCCGATTATACGGTAGGGAGGTGTGGAAGCTTTTCGATCTTGGACAATGGACACCAATGGATGACTCTTGGTATGTTTGGTTTCTAGTCTGCCTTCAGCTTGTAGTTGCTGGCCTGGGCCAGTGAGTGGTGCTGTGTTGTCACTCATATCAGTGAGTCCAGTAGGGCTCTCTTAACATCTCCACTGTTACAGTCTGTATACTGCTGTTATGTGGTTCTGGTCAGGGATGCACGTGTGAGAGTCTGTTGACCGTGATTGCTTGGCCCTCTACTTTAGCTGTCAGTGTCAATGGCAGTAGTCCACGAGTCATGTTCTCACATTAACCTATGTGTGTCTCTTCTTAAATCTCCCAGCTAGGAATATCACAGGAGGTTGCTGGCACCTTAATTTGGGAGAACGGGCTCGTGGTAATGACTGGGGCGGAATCTGTGGAATGGTTTCAAACACATCAAACACATGGTAGCTTTCGCTCTTCTCTACCTCCCCCTCTGCTGTGACAGTGTTGCCGTGGGCCCTTCCCGCTCCCACAGCTAAACGCTGCCAAGCGCAGACACAAAAAGGGCCACTCTCTGTCTCTCTCTGCACAACTCACACAGTTGTGTGAGTCAGCCGGCACAATTGGCAGCCGGCACAATTCAGCAGCCGGCCACAGACACTGGAGCGTGTGTTTTTCAGTGTGTGTGTGTGTGTGTGTGTGTGTGTGTGTGTGTGTTTGTGTCTTAAACAAATGTATTGTGTGCGCGAGTGCGAGTACCCATTTGTGTTTACATGGGTTCTATTTCCAGGTGGAGCTAAGGAGGCGCAAGTGTCAAACGCACGTTAGTATGCAATTTCGTCATTGTGAAAACTGGCGCACTGGCTTACGCCAGGTTCTGCAATTGACCTGTCCAACATCAGCAGGCTCGCGCTGAGTTGGGAGAGGTGGCAATATTTTATGGGGGGTCTTTTAAAAACAAGCACAAAAGTGACAATTTCATGCAGCGCTAATGGGAAGTTCTATAAGACCCATCCAAAGCAGGTGTTATCAGTAACACAGTTGGTAGTGGAATGGATTTTGGGTGCAGAAGAGGAGCTTATGCAGCCATGACGCATAGTGCCCATGGAAGGAGAGATGTGCCTTTTGTACTAGTGAATCTCGTATTTAGAACCCCCCCCCCCCCCATTTTGTTTAATTTGATTAAAACCGAAGCATAGTCTACCCTCCCCTTAGTCTTGTTTATCCTGGCCATTGTCCAAGTAGCCTATGAATAAAGGGGTTTTAAATAGTCTACTGAGAGTGACTTGAAATATTGGAGGTTTTCTTGCCCTCATGCTTTTTCATTATTCACAATTCACATACCTGCCTACTTCATTTCTCTTGTTCAAATAGGCTATCCATCCCCATTTTCAAAGAGCGCCTCTCGTCGGATTACCAAAGACTCGCTCCTCTAAACTATTCAGTCCTCTAATTCAGTCCATATCAACTGCACATTTTCTGGAGAATGTGCCTCGCACAAAGGCAACGATACAATTGACAGGAGCCTAGTATTTTGTGTAGACGTGCGAATGTTATGCGTAAAGACATTTAGGCCCGAATGTGCACATAGTGCCATCGAACGAGAGAAGTGACTTATGATATCATGCTTCTGACCCCGTCCTATTTCGAAATGTTGTTGTTGTTTAAAAAAACAAAAAAAAAACAGATTGTTTGTTTTTCGTTTCATTTGATTAAAAACCAAGCCTCCCCTCCACTCAATGTTTTCTTTTGTTTTTGTCCTGCCCAATGCATTTCTCAAATAGTGTTTGGCTCGTGAGACTGCTTTGAAACAAATATGAATCACCAAAGCTTTATTAAAAGATCAAGTTTGAGAGCAGCAACACAGTGAGCGGACATCCCCTTTTTATGATTATTGTTGCCAGCTCCAGTTATTATTTTGGATGTGTGTAAAAGCCACCATAATCCACCTTAATAGTATATACCCACAGGGAGCAAATATGGTGCCTGTAACTGTATTAAGACAAAGCCTATTTAAAACAAGTTGTTTCATTTTGATTCAAATTATTCACTCTCTTTTTAAGTCTTATCAATAGTGAATTGAATCTTGTTTATTGACAATGTTTGGCATGTCCTTGGCTCAGACATGGCAGACATTATGCAATATACAGTAGGCCTAGCCCCTATATCAGTGTGAATACTATGTTTAACAATACAGTGCCATTCAGAAAGTATTCGGACCCCTTGACTTCTTCCACATTTTGTTACGTCACAGCCTTATTCTGAAATGGATTAAATAAATACAATTCCTCAACAATCTACACACAATACCCCATAATTACAAAGCAAAGTTTTTTTGAAATTTTTGCAAATGTATTAAATATAAAAACATAAATACCTATTTTACATAACTATTCAGACCCTTTGCTATGAGACTCGAAATTGATCTCAGGTTCATCCTGTTTCCAATGATCATCCTTGAGATCCTTTTTTCAACTTGATTGGAGTCCACCTGTGGTAAATTCAATTCATTAGACATGATTTGGAAAGGCACACACCTGTATATATTAGGTTCCATAGTTGACAGTGCATGTCAGGGCAAAAACCAAGCCACGAGGTCGAAGGAATTGTCCGTAGAGCTCTGAGATAGGATTTCGTCGAGGCACAGATCTGGGGAAGGGTACCAAAAAATGTCTCCAAGAACACAGTAACCTCCATCATTCTTAAATGGAACCACCAAGACTCTTCCTAGAGCTGGCTGCCTGGCCAAACTGAGCAATCGGGGGAGAAGGGCCTTGGTCAGGGACGTGACCAAGAACCCGATGGTCACTCTGACAGAGCTCTAGAGTTCCTCTGTGGAGATTGGAGAACCTTCAAGAAGGACAACCATCTCTGCAGCACTCCACCAATTAGGCCTTTATTGTAGAGTGGCCATACGGAAGCCACTCCTCAGTAAAAGGCACATGATAGCTAGCTTGGAGTTTGCCAAAAGGCACCTAAATAATCTCAGACCATGAGAAACAAGATTCTCTGGTCTGATGAAACCAAAACGGAACTCTTTGGTCTGAATGACAATCGTCACGTCTGGAGGAAACCTGGCACCATCCCTACGGTGAAGCATGGTGGTGGTAGCATTGTTTGGGGATGTCTTTTAGCAGCAGGGACTGGAAGACTAGTCAGGATAGAGGCAAAGATGAACGGAGCAAAGTACAGCGAGATGAAAACCTGCTGCAGAGTGCTCAGGACCTCAGACTGGGGTGAAGGTTCACCTTCCAACAGGACAACAACCCTAAGCACACAGCCAAGACAATGCTGTAGTGGCTTCGGGACAAGTCTCTGAATGTCCTTGAGTGGCCCAGCCAGAGCCCGTACTTGAACCTGATCGAACATCTCTGGAGAGACCTGAAAATAGCTGTGCAGCAATGCTCTGCATCCAACCTGATAGAGCTTGAGAGGATCTGTAGAGAATAATGGGAGAAACTCCCCAAATACAGGTGTGACAAGCCTGTGCTTCAACAAATACTGAGTAAAGGGTCTGAATACTTATGTAAATGTGATATTTCAGCTTTTTATTTATAATACATTTGTACAAATTAAAATAAACTGTTTTCGCTTTGTCATTATGGGATATTGTATTTACATTAATGAGGGGAAAAAAACAATTTATACATTTTAGAATGAGGCTGTAACGCAACAAAATGTGGAAAAAGTCAAGTGGTCTGAATACTTTCTGAGTGCACTGTATTTCCATATTGAAGCCATACAATTAGGCTTCTTACAATGTTGACTGCAAACATGTTCAACATATTTAGCAAAGATGGGCTAGGCCTACATATATTTTGTTATTTTGTTTCTGTAGGCTATTTAACAAACTAGGCTATTACGGACTAACATTCAAATTGGAGTTGATGACAACGCAATACATACAATAGCGTAAATAAACAACTTGAAGCAACCAAACATTTTGCTATGGAGCATATTCTCATTGGCCAGTGAGGGGTCAAGCCTTGACACACCTACAACTTGTTTATTCATCAAAACCCAGCCCTTTCACGCCACCGCCAGCCACTGTGCCCATAATTCCGGTTGTGAAATTATACAAAAATATTTCTGACACACCATTGCGTTAGGTTTGCTAAAATAGAACCCAATGTATGTGTGTGTGTATGTGTGTTTTTGTGTGTGTTTAGATGTGTGCTTTTACAGTTCACACTTGCTTAGTTTCTGGTAACTTGCAGCAAACATCAATAAGGTCGATTTCAGCCAAATCCAATTGCTCCAGACGATAAACCCTTTTAATCTGCTTCTTGGTTTTTCATTATTCCTTCCTATCTGTCCCTATCGGCACCTGCAGCGAGCCTACAGTTTGGAGTGCTATGTATTACAGAATTTGACAGGAGTTTAGAACCCATGAATTCAGCGGCAGTTAATCCATGACCATGCTAACATGCCTAGCCGTGCAACAGCGTACCTCCTAGCAGTTAACTCTTAACCCCTTTCAACAGATCCCTCAAGTCTTTGATTTTTCCTCTTTAGTTAAGACCGATTTATGCTAAATGCAGATGCCATTTCCATTAGACTTGGTCCTCGTCGGCTGTTTGGAGTGGTGAATGCATGTTCAAATGTGATCCAGTCTACATTGGGGAAAAAGCATGTGGGGAAAATGAAATAGATGATGCAGAGAAGATTCAATCATCATGCCTTGTTCTGATGTTCAAGAGAGATACAACTCTCGCTTGTCATGCATCACTGAACCTTACTTCCTGGTTTAGTGGAGGGAACATTGCAAATGGTGTACCGTGTGTGCTTCACGGTCAAAGCTCCCCAGACGACTAACTCTATCTCCATATCTACTGAACAGAACACAATGACAAGATGAAAAACCCAGCAGAAAAGATGTCATTTCACATCCATTGAGATATTAGTAGAGCAAATGCCAATGCAGACAGACTGCTATCTCTCTCTCTCTGTGTGTGTGTCACGGTAAATACAATCTTGTCATCCTGTACCCAATCAGAATGACTCATTAGATGTAATCGGGGAAGTGAGTGAAGAGAATGAACGCTCTCAGATTTGCAGGTTTGATTTTCCTTTGTCTACGTGTCGGCCATTTATTTCCCTTGAGCTGTTGATGTGATGAGCAGAAGACCTCTGTCTGTCTGTCTGTCTGTCTGTCTGTCTGTCTGTCTGTCTGTCTGTCTGTCTGTCTGTCTGTCTGTCTGTCTGTCTGTCTGTCTGTCTGTCTGTCTGTCTGTCTGTCTGTCTGTCTGTCTGTCTGTCTGTCTGTCTGTCTGTCTATGTGTGCGTGTCCAGTGGCACAGCCCGCTTTGGGAGCCTTCTCAGGTCACGCCGTGTGGAATTTTTTTTATGTCAGTTTGCATAAAGAGGAATTATTCCGCTGCTATTCAGGCTGGGGTCACTATGACCTTTGGAGCACAATGACTGCCAGCCTACCCCATTTCCATCACAGCCTGTCAGACTGAAGCTCTCTCTCTCTCTCTCTCTCTCTCTCTCTCTCTCTCTCTCTTACACTCTCTCTCTTACACTCTTTCTTTTTGCTTTGTCTATCTCTGTCTCTGATCTCTGTCTCTAACTTTGGACTTAAATATGATCAGGAAACACCTATCGCTTTCTCATATTTTACAGAACAAATTCCAATAAACATTTACGGTCGGAATTCTCATTCAATTGCGGCTCTTGTCCTCTGTATATTTCTGGTAAATGACATGAAACAAATGCAAAGTAGAGTGACGACGGTAATAAAACCGATTAACACAGTGGTAAAAGTGAGTCTGGAGTGACCATTACAACATTACAGCAGGTTTTACAATGTAACTCCCCCTCTCAAGGGCGAGGGCCTGCGCCTGTCAACTCAGACAGCCCCTCCAATTGGCTGTTTAGGAGGAGGACGGGCAGGGTCGCGCTCTAATTGGCTGGAGTGGGACACGGAGAAGGACAGGGGTGGATGAGGAAAACAGACGCCTCTCTCTCTTTCTCTCTCCCCCCCTCTCTTTCTCTCCAGGAACTCATCCCACTCCCACCGAGTACAGCTGCCATCTCTGAACATCGCCCCTCTACTCCCCCTCTCTTCCCTCCTCGGTCCTGGCAGCCAGCCACGGCGTCGCCTCATCCACTCATGCCTTTCCTGTCTCTCCACAACCACGCGGACGCTGACCAGTTTCCCAACAACCAGTTTCTCCCCCAAACTTTCAATCCAGCTACGACCCATCTCGACTTGCACCAGAGCCACTTGCACCGGAGCCAAGAGAGGGGAAAGAACTACAGCTAATGAGATCAGCCATTTGAGAGGCTCTGACGAGGGAAAGTTTGGCCCGGGGAGTTTAGTTAACTGCAAGCCAGAGCTTTTCCTTCCAAAGACACAGTCCCCATTAATTACAGTGCAGCTGTAGACAGGCAGGAGTGCAGAGCTGAACATCACACAGCACTACGCCCCGCCCTTTCCTTTCAGCTGAGACAGAGGCAGGACACAGAGATGCTGCTGATCAGTACAGAGAAAACATTCTGTGGAAAAGCCTTGTTTCCTGTTCGTTTTAGCACACGCGCACACACACACACACACACACACACACACACACACACACACACACACACACACACACACACACAGAGAGACAGAGAGAGAGAGAGAGAGAGAGAGAGAGAGAGATAAAGACTCATGTAAGCCTCAGCATTACAGCTTCATCAGTGTAATTGGCTCTTAATCCAATATATATGTTAATTAGAGTTGTAGCACCCCTTTTAATTGGCCTAGCTGGCTAATTAGATGAACACTCGTTAAAATGCACAGCGCAAACACCGTCCATGTTTACCCACCAACGAGACCAGAGGCCATGGTAGCAAAGGCTATATTTACCCTATTCAGCATGTGTAGGATCTTTGACTTCAGATCCTACACATGCTGACGCGTCAGAGAGAATAGGGGGCCTTCAAGAGTCAACAAGTCGTTACACAACTTAGTGCAACTCAATGTCCAAACACCAATAAGAGGTTTGATTATGTAAGGCTCAAACAGCATACCCTGGCCGTCTCTCCTTTGTCTCCGGGTTCGCACAATGAGGAGAGATGAGGAGGGTACAATGAGACCACGGGGTTATTCTGAGAACAGTCCAGGGCTGGGTGGGGGAAAAGTGTTTCCTGGTCGGGAAATAGGTGTGTGTGTGTGTGTGTGTGTGTGTGTGTGTGTGTGTGTGTGTGTGTGTGTGTGTGTGTGTGTGTGTGTGTGTGTGTGTGTGTGTGTGTCTGTGTATGTGCGTGCCTTTAAATTACACATTTTGTTTCATCTACCACAACAACCCTGGAGTATTGGCAATGGCATGTGTTTGCATATGTACATGCACCTGCGTAGTGTGTACTCACTGATGAGTACTAGCTAAGTATATTTGTCCAACTGTGTGTGTGTCTATGTGTACTGTGTATGGTAACTAGCCACCGTGTGCTTTCTCACGCACACATTCTCAAAACTGGGTGAGAATTCAAAGTCATGGTAGGTCACGGGAAGTAAACGGGAGGGGGGGGGGGGGAACTTAAGGAAGCCTTCAGCATCTCGCCTGATAATCTTTGAGAGTTCCCTGCGCTGCTCCAGGCGCATGGAGCTTTCATGTTAATTGGCTTTGGCAAAAGAGAGAGTGAGGGAGGGAGGGAGCGGAGTAGTGGTGTCCCCAGTGCATGAGGTTACTGTGTGTGATCTCTGCAATGTTAATAGGCTGCTCTGATAGAATGCTTAGACATGACTGCATCACGGCCAGACACTTGTCCCGGAGAAAGAATGTAGGACGGGCTAGTGTTGTGACTCTAACACGATTTGATCAAGGTTAATACCGTATTAGCAGAATCGGTCAATATCAGTACATCAGTTGTATGGCTTATAATGCACATCGTTAGCAGGTTACATGTGTGACTACACGTGAAGGTTGAATTGAACTAAGGGTAACATAGCAAAGACTGTATGATTGAGGCTTTTTGCATGAGTTGCTGTTAGTGACGCACCGATATGACATTTTTGGCCGATACCGATATCCAATATTTTCCTTTCCCCAGAAAACTGATACCGATAACCGATTTTTAAATGTTAGCGCCTTTTAAGCATTGTAGTACAGTTGAATAGTTAACACACACACATGGACGCAGCAGTCTAAGGCACTGCATCTCAGTGCAAGAGGCGTTACTACAGTCCCTGGTTCGAATCCAGGCTGTATGACATCCGGACGTGATTGGGAGTCCCATAGGGCGGCGCACAATTGGCCCAGGATCGTCCGGGTTTGGCCGGGGTAGGCCGTCATTGTAAATAAGAATTTGTTCTTAACTGACTTTCCTAGTTAAATAAAGGTTACACACCACACTGACCAAAAAGTTATTTTGTTGTCATTTACATATGTCCCCATTACCAGTAAAACATAATCAAAACCTATTTCTTTCACTTACTTGCTGTGCTGTTTCATTGTTCTTTTGTTCAGTCGTTTCATTCTCAACCAGGATTTCATCATACATGTCAAGCAGTGAAGTTTCAGCTCTGTCTGTCCGTGGCCTCTCTTCCTCGGTGCGTCACTGTCACTGTGTTCATTTCCATCTTTTCCAGCTGCGTATGTAACATTTCACGTAAACCCTGTTTCTTGTCTGCATCCTTGAACCTAGCATCGCGCATGGTGGCGACAGAGTAAAGAAGCTCAGAGGGAATGCCACCGAATCGCTTGTTCACGGCCTCGAGTACTTTTGCAAGTTTTAAGCCCACGGTCTGTGTCGCCAGTTTTGTTGAGCAGGCGTTTCAATGCCGTGACAGAGGGTGTAACGTCTGCTGCGGACGCAGTTGATGAGCTTATCTCTTAAGGTCGTTGTTTGAATGGCGCTAGCTAGTGTGTTCATGTTTCCGAGTTTCAAACATGTTCTCAAATGCCATTGAAATGGCAGCAGCGGTATGAGAACCAGCACATTCTTGAGCATGCAATACGGCTTTCCTCAGTACAAAATCCTCGTCGACCCGCTGTGCTGTCAGACTCGGCATGCTCATGGGGCTGACGTCGCTGGTTCAAATGTCAGTCGTGAAGCTAATAGCAGTGATGCCCATAGCAAATAGCTCAGAGATGTGCGTTTCAACAATAATGTGTAACTCCGGTAGGGCAACATCTGAAAAATAGCACCTACTTGGTAGTGTGTACCGGGGCTCGTGGTGTCATTACGTCATCTACCTACGTTAAATAGGTATGCAGGTCAGCTATGACATCGGTTTTCCACATCAGCGTTAAACTAGACATCGGGCAGATGCCGATGTTGGCATTTTTAGCTAATATCGGCCGATTCCGATATGCTCACCGATATATCGTGCATCACTAGTTGCTGTATAAACACAAGCCTGAAATATGATACAGTTCGATGGATAGTAGTTCTATCTAACACGTGTGTAGTGATCCGTATTACTATTAGTGCAATTACAGTGATAAGGTTGGTTATTACGGTAATGTTGTTATTAAGGTTAGTTATCCTCTAAAATAGGACAGTATTAATGTGGCCCCTTTCCCTCCCACAAGTCTGAAAGAATAACCCTGGTGCTATAGGTCACTGAAATGGGACCGCTAGCCTTCCTACTTCTCCTTGTCCCTAAGGTGAGAAGGATTTATACACAAATCCAGTAATGGAAGGGGTGTTATGACTTGAACTACATGATTTGGGTGACGAGCAAAGAGCAGTGACACAAACGGAGAGAGTGATCTCCATTCCTGGGCACATTAGGAATGGATGGTGCATGAAACCTTTCCGAGGTTTCATTTAGTTATGCCTGCAAGCCACACAGCTAGAATCTGCACACAGACACAGACACACGCACGCACACACGCACCCCTACGATCAAAGGCACACAGTGGGTTACTCCACCATGCAGGGCACCTCTTCCTACCAGAATACAGATCAAACCAGGAGGGGAGCATAAACTCATTAAATATACAGCTTTGAAAAGGATGGACATTTCACAAACGCAAGCAGTCTCCCTTTAAACTCAGTTGAGTGTTTGGAGTGGCAGAGACGGGCGGGCTCGCTCTCTCTACAGTGGCTTGTTTTCCCACCATTGGCACAAACTGGGGTTTACATGCCAGTTAAACAGCGGGCAGGGCGGGCATCACCCTGCCGCGGTGCCCCAGCGCCCTTATCTCCCTTTAGAAGACATTACTCAGCTTTCACGACACACTCAAAGACCGCCACAGCGATGTCACTTCCTCCCCGATCTGTCTGCCTGTTTCTCTGTGCCCGTACCTCAGAGATACATACGGCGGGGAAAATAGTCTCTCTCCACATCTCAACGTTCTCTAATCTTCCAAAAGAGGCCAACTTACAGGCCTGTCTTCCTTTATGAAAAATAGATTTGAGGATTTTTTCGTGTAAAAAATGTATGTCCTTGTCCATTATTCATCTTACAGGCTGTATTCTAATTGGTGGTCTGGCGGTGGATTGGAATTGCTATCCGCTCTCAAAAAAGGGTCTTATCTCCATCATTGTCAGAGCCAAACAATCTGGATTGTAATAGTGAAGAAGCGTATTGATGTAGAGATTTTTGTGAGAATACTCTGGTGGAAATACCTCTTGTGGAGGTGATATTTCACTGCATGTAGCTACAGTATGTTATGCATTCAGAGGGATACATGGATCATGATAAACGTTCATTGAGTGTGTCTCAGTGTCACGCCCTGGCCATAGAGAGGCTTTTATTCTCTATTGGTTAGGCCAAGGTGTGACTAGGGTGGGCATTCTAGTTTCTTTATTTCTATGTTTTCTGTTTCTATGTTTTGGCCGGGTATGGTTCTCAATCAGGGACAGCTGTCTATCGTTGTCTCTGATTGGGAATCATACGTAGGCAGCCTGTTTTGCCACCTTAGTTGTGGGTAGTTGTCTGTGTTAGTGGCCTGTATAGCCCTAGTCAGCTTCAGGTTAGTTTTTGTTGTTTCTTGTTTCTGTTGGCGACATTCAAATAAAAAGAAATGTACGCTCACCACGCTGCACCTTGGTCCGGTCATTTCCACCCTGACGACGATCGTGACACCCAGAGACCTTGGGTTCGGCATGAGAGCTTTTAGGCAACAGTGAAAGGCTTCTGTGCATAGGATCAATGTAGAAGTGTTTAGCTCATAATGATCAAGCCCTTGGAAAAATAGTCTTCCAAATGACTTAACATGTCAATTGGATAGACCTCTAACAAAAACGCACGGAAGTCAAATAATTCATTCTTACTTGATTTGCAAAACATTTCTGAAGCCACTGCAGGGTGCTGTACGATCGGTTCCATTTCAGTCTTCAATAAACACCGCTGCCATCCTTTCTCACACACAAAGACATCGGTGCCTTTTTTTTAACAAAGGTCTGTAATAGCATTGAAGTCAAGTGTGCCATTACACAGTAACAGCCCTGCATGTGGGAAATGAGATGCTTTCGTGACAGAAGCAGGCCTTTATTTCAGAGGTGACATTTCATTTCACGCATGCCTCAGGGTGGCAGGCAGGCAGGCAGGCAGGCAGCTATCTGGTGAAATGCTACATCTAAGCGAAACAGCACTGCAGAGCTAGATTCATTTTTCGGTCTGTCCGTCTACTCTCAAAACACCGGGCAGGTTTCCATTGACCCAGGTTGATTCCACAAGAGTAATGTCGCAATAAAAGATATTCTGACATGTGTAATGGAAGCGGCAGATACAGGAGACATTTTCTAAAGATCGACAAAAAATTGTATCGGTTCGACAGGGCTGGATTCTTCTTTATTGCAAGACATGATGATGAAAACGGTGTTTTTCAAATAAATGATGTATGTGGGGCATGTGATGTAACTATAAAGCTCCACTCCACATTTCATTCTAAACGCTTACTGCTTGCAAAATCCAAATGTTCAACTATAAAATGATGTTTCTTTGCAGGACAAGGATTGTCCTGACTTTCAAGAATGCCTGAGTTGCTTCTAATTTGCTTTCTGGTTTCACTGTCCAATAAGGGCGGCAGGTAGCCTAGTGGTTAGAGCGTTGGGCCAGTAACCGAAAGGTTGCTAGATCGAATCCCCGAGCTGACAAGGTAAAAATCGGTCATTCTGCCCCTGAACAAGGCAGTTAACCCACTGCTCCTAGTCATTATCAATAAGAATTTGTTCTTAACTGACTTGCATAGTTAAAAATATATATCTAAAGGGGTGTAAGTTTTACCGTGGCGATACATAGAATTGAGAATGAGAATTCATAGAATATGTCAAATATTATTAGTATTAGTTAGGCATTCTATCCATGCTGGCTTTCGCGGGCTACCTCAGACATGAAACAGATTGGTGGGACGGCATACAGGCTGTCGCCAAATTTATAATTAATGAATGTGCAATTTGCCTAAATGGTCAGTGGACACTGTCGGTTTTTGCGGAACAAATATATATATATATATATATATATATATAACAAATATATAACAAATATATATCTTCTAGGTGTGACGTCATCACGTCCAGCTGTTTCTACCGACACAAGATCGCTAAATGGAAACGCACACCGTAGTAGGCAACTGTCGCATCTATTTTCTAAGTGAACTTTCTAAATGTCAACAACAACAAAAAAGGATCCCTCACTACCAGAGGGGAGGAGACGGAGGAGGAAAAGGAGGGGGAGAAATACGCAATGGGGTGAGGATGGAGACGGACAGCTTGTTTCCCAGAGCTTGGGGGGTCCTTGCTGTCTGAAAACGGGCAGTCCGTGAGGAATTCAAGCCTCTCTATTTACAGTCACATGGCTCGGGCTCTTTTGAAGGCCCGGGACGAGGGCCACTCAACAGGTTGCCACGGAGATGCATTTTCTACCCCCTTTGACCAGAGTCCTTGATTTTTCGGCCTGATCCTCAATGTAAAGGAGGGGAGGAGAGAGGGAGGGAGAGAGAGAGAGAGGGAGAGAGAGAGAGAGAGAGAGGGAGCTGCTGGGTGCGTTCCCAAACATGGCTGTTTACCCAGGACAGGGTGGGTTTTCCACTGTATTGATTCAGCGAGACATACTCAACTCTCCAAAATGATTTAACAGAGAGGGAAAGAGCGGGGGACAGAATGTGCGCCTTTGTTTCCCAGAGAGAATGAGAATGAACGTGAATGAAAGGAAAAGTGAGTGAGTGAGTGACAGCGAGAGAGAGAAAACGAGAGAATGTCAGTCTGTGAGAGAAAAAGGGAATGAGAGTGAATGGAAATGAAAGTGAGTGAGTGAGTGAATATGCGTGTGTGTGTGACAGATGAGAGAGAGAAAGACACGGAGAGACAGTGAGAGAGATGAGAGAGATGAACTCTGTCTATTTAGGAGCCCAAAGTAAAGTTTGGAAGGGAAGGGGAGAGGAGAGCCCCACAGAGAGCATTATCCAGCCCCACAGGAGAAGAAAGCCCAGCTCAGGATTTCTACACTCCAGTTGTAAACAAAGGCTCTTTTGATGGTCTTTCAGCCTCAAAGACCTAGATGACTACTCAATCATGTGACCAGAGAAGAGGTCCCTGCTGTTCACACATACAAGCACCAGAGCCACGCACACACGCAAACACACTGACACGCTCACACACTCACACGCTCACACATCTTTAGACTGCAGATCAATCACATACATAAACATACTGTACACCTACATGCGTGAATGAAGGCATACACAAACGCACACAGACACGCGCACCACCCAACCACCCACAACCTACCCCCACCCCCAAACACACACAGCAACCAAGTCTCAGGCACATCTGAACTCTATTCAGCAGGGCTGGCCCACTCTCCTGGGTCCTGGGCTGGCCCGCCCTCCTGGGTCCTGGGCTGGCCTGCCCTCCTGGGTCCTGGGCTGGCCCGCCCTCCTTGGTCCTGGGCTGGCCCGCCCTCCTTGGTCCTGGGCTGGCCCGCCCTCCTGGGTCCTGGGCTGGCCCGCCCTCCTGGGTCCTGGGCTGGCCCGCTCTCCTGGGTCCTGGGCTGGCCCGCCCTCCTGGGTCCTGGGCTGGCCCGCCCTCCTGGGTCCTGGGCTGGCCCGCCCTCCTGGGTCCTGGGCTGGCCCGCTCTCCTGGGTCGTGGGCCGGGGCTCTGCACTCTCAGTAACCGTGAGCAGCAGAAAAACATGTCATGCAAGAGAGGGTCTATTGTGCTGCAGATGGAACAGATGGGAACTCCCACAAACCAGTGGGCTTTTGTTCAGTCATTCTGCACCGCTCTCTCTTCACACATACTATAACAAGAGCCCAAATACCTCTGCTTCCCTCTGCTTCCTTTGCCTCTTTCACCGAACACATGGCTGATTCTCCCCTGGCCTGGCTTGTACATTCAATTGATTTGAATCAAGTTCCCAACCCCCTAAGGATGTGCGGGATTTGCAGATGCATATCCAGCCACCTTTAAAGTATCTGTTAGTGAGAGTGTATTTAATCCTGTCTACAATGTGTCAGCTGTCTGTGACTAACCCCCATGGAATGGAACATGCTGGGAAATCCCTCCGCTGGAAACTTGCAGATGCAGACTCAAATTCACAAGTGGCCAGGGCCTTGGACCGATGCACCCAGCCTCCTAGATTCTCAGCAGCACTCAAGGCCTTCTCAGACAAGAGAACACGTGTGTATAGATGTGTGTGTGTGTGTGTGTGTGTGTGTGTCTGTGTGTGTGTGCGGGCGCAAGATTACAGTTTATGAACAGAGTGGTGTATGTGAGTTTCAAAACGAGTGTGACAGAGTGAGAGTGAGAAACGGAGAGCGAGTGAGACAAAGGGAAAGGGAAGACGTGGGGGGAAGAAAAAGGCGACAAAACCAAGAAATGGTGCGAAGCGCTCAGTGTTTCCCTCGAGACAAAAAAAGTGTTTAATAAAAACTGTCAAGTGTAGATACAGTATTCCTCCTCGGCTAGGAGCTAAGGAGGTGACATGACTGACAGGCTGGGCTTGGCAGCAGGAGGTCTGAGTCCCAGACATAGTGTGTGTGTTTGCTCAACCACTATACTTGCACAGCTGGTCAAGCCTATGGGGAGGGGCACACGCACACACACACACACACACACACACACACACACACACACACACACACACACACACACACACACACACACACACACACACACACACACACACACACACACACACACACACACACACACACACACACACACACACACACACACACACACACACACACACACACACACCACCCCACAGACACACACCATTTGAATTCCACTTTATCTTTGGGCCCTGACAATTAGAGCCTGTCTCTATCTGTCAGAGTGGTAGGGGCCAGGAGCCATTGCGGGGCCCCGCTGATAGACAGGACTTTAATTAAAGCTGGTCCCCTCAGCACCTGACGGTTTAGGCTCTGAATATGCTGTGCTCCTGCTGCTACTACT
The DNA here is from genome assembly GCF_016432855.1 of Salvelinus namaycush. NCBI lineage: Eukaryota > Metazoa > Chordata > Actinopteri > Salmoniformes > Salmonidae > Salvelinus > Salvelinus namaycush. The sequence goes on along the minus strand of NC_052310.1, from coordinate 39,381,462 downwards.
GGGGATGCACAGGGAGAGACAGGCAGCAGAGAGAGCCTCCACTCCTATCTGTGACAGCATTATCCAGTCCCTCCAGGATTTAGCAATTCCACAAACCCCTTTTTTTTGGCGTGCAAAATCAACAATTGCCTGCATATTATACGAGGGCTTGCAAATTTGACCAATCCCCGCACTATTACCGCATATAACAATCAAATCACTGCAATATTACTGGATAAAAAACTGTCTGACCACCGCACTACAAAAAGAGGGCTCGCAATTTGAACCAATCAACGTACTTCAAAAAATTGCAATCCTGCAGGGACTGATTACAGCAGGTGGCAGAAGATGGCAGAGTTTGCTGTTGGCATGAGTGCTTTTAATACCTATGATGTCGACTTTTTTCTTATCTGGCGCACACACACACACAGCCTAGTGCTGAAGTTGCACTTCCTCCCATTTACTGTCCGGGGAATTGAGCACGCGAGTCTTTGTGATTCGCTGGTTTAAGGGAGGCGGTTTAAGGGTTAAATGCATGAAAGTGATGGGGATGATTCACATGGTTACGGTCAGTGTAGAAGGTTAATGCAACCAGTGGACAGATAGAGGGGTCTGACAGGCTGGAGGACACAGTCCAAAGACACAATGTCCCTACACATCATATGTACCACTGAAGGCACTTTCTGAGTATATGGTGCGTTTAGATCGGAGCTTTCTCTCTCCAGAGAATTGGAGTCAAAGACTTTTGAGGAATATCTTAATTGCAACAATCTGTTGCAGATGAGTAAGTCAGAACGTTGAGCATACGCAAACACACACACACGCACACGCACGCACACGCACACACAGACACACACACACGCGATTATGTCTCCCTCATTTTGTATGGCTCCGTGGCAAACTGCAGAGGGAGTGGTACTGGCATAATCACACAGTGGACTGGTCTTATTCATGCTACAATGCTAGTGCTGATAATTACCCTTACCACCGGTGCTAGTCACTGAATGCTGCAAGCACACACGGACTACTACTGATGATGATGATGATGTTCTCAGCATAGAGATGTTCTATTATGGCTCTCAGCAGGTGATGTGATTTCAAGCTATTTGGAGGGGAAAGGGAAATGGTAGAGGGGAGAGAGGGGCTGAGGGAAGAGGAGATGGGGAAGGGGAGAGAGGGGCTGAGGGAAGAGGAGACGGGGAAGGGGAGAGAGGGGCTGAGGGAAGAGGAGACGGGGAAGGGGAGAGAGGGGCTGAGGGAAGAGGAGACGGGGAAGGGGAGAGAGGGGCTGAGGGAAGAGGAGACGGGGAAGAGGGGAGAGGGGCTGAGGGAAGAGGAGACGGGGAAGAGGGGAGAGGGGTTGAGGGAAGAGGAGAAGGGGAAGGGGGGTTAGGGGCTTGAGGAGAGCGGAGATGAGAGGGTAGAGGAGAAAGTGGAGGGTAGAGATACCATCAGGCGGGTGGGGTGGGCTTCGGAGCCGTGGGGGCAACAGAGACCGTGGTTTTACCTTTAGGATGCTGGTATCTCTACTCTGATAGCCAGAACACTAATGTCTGTTGTGGTGGAAGCCTGGGGCCAGATGGAGATGACATTTCTATTGGAGGTGGCCAGAGGGCTGCCAGGATCTATGTTTTAGTCCGGACGTTGAAGTTGAAGCTCGTTTACTGCACTTCTATACAATTTAAAAACTCTAAAACGCTATATTTGGAGAAAAAAAATATCCCACACTGGCTTTGAAGTGTTATAATATCTGATATCTTGCCCTTTTAACACACAAACACAAGCACGCGGGCATAAGCACCCAAGCACACACGCACATATCCACGCAAACACACACTTACGCACACACACACGCAAACAAGCCTAAGCGAGATTTTGTCACTGGCAAATCATTTTTGGACGGGCGGGCAAACCACTTGACGGCGGAGAGAAAAACATCACCTTTTCAAGTTAATTTCCCGCAATTCTACACATGTTACTATGACATCTGAGTGAGGGTGACTAACAAAAAAAAATCAGTGGAGGACCCCTGGAGGTCAGGGCCCCTGTATTCCCGGTCGGTAATTCAGCCATGATTACTACACGTTTAGATAGTAGGCTAGACTAACTAGACTAATTTACCAATCTAAAAAATGTTAGCTGACAAGGCCTGATTGAGCGACTGTCAGTGAGTGACATATAACAAGAGGGAAACTGCTGATGCACTGCCAAGTCTCGTAAATTGCAACTTGTGTATTCTACTATTCTAATTCTCAACAGTAAATTGAGATCCCGAATAATCTGTATATACACAGTACCAGTCAAAAGTTTGGACACACCTACTCATTCCAGGGTTTTTCTTTATGTGTACAATTTTCTACATTGTAGAATAATAGTGAAGACAACTATGAAATAACACATATGGAATCATGCAGTAAGAAAAAAAGTGTAAAAAAAAAAAATCTACATATATTTTATATTTCAGATTCTGTATTTGAGATTCTCTAAATAGCCACCCTTTGCCTTGATGACAGCTTTGCACACTCTTGGCGTTCTCTCAACCAGCTTCATGAGGTAGTCACCTGGAATGAATTTCAATAACAGGTGTACCTTCTCAAAAGTTAATTTGTAAGCAAAGAGAAACGACAGTTCATCATTACTTTAAGATATGAAGGTCAGTCAATACGGAACATTTCATGAACTTTGAAATTTTCTTCAAGAGCAGTTGCAAAAACCATCAAGCACTATGATGAAACTGGCTCTCATGAGGACCGCCACAGGAATGGAAGACCCAAAGTTACCTCTGCTGCAGAGGATAAGTTCATTTGAGTTACCAGCCTCAGAAATTGCAGCCCAAATAAATGCTTCACAGAGTTTAAGTAACAGACACATCTCAACATCAACTGTTCAGAGGAGACTGTGTGAATCATGCCTGCATGGTCGAATTGCTGCAAAGAAACCACTACTAAAGGACACCAATAATAAGAAGAGACCTGCTTGGGCCAAGAAACACGAGCAATGGACATTAGACTGGTGAAAATCTGTCCTTTGGTCTGATGAGTTCATATTGGAGATGTTTGGTTCCAACCGGGTGTGGGGGTGCTTTGCTGGTGACATGGTTTGTGATTTATTTAGAATTCAAGGCACACTTAACCAGCATGGCTACCACAGCATTCTGCAGCGATACTCCATCCCATCTGGTTTGGGCTTGGGACTATCATTTGTTTTTCAACAGGACAATGACCCAACAAACCTTCAGACTGTGTAAGGGCTATTTGACCAAGAAGGAGAGTGATGGAGTGCTGCATCAGATGACCTGGCCTTCACAATCCCCCGACCTCAACCCAATTGAGATGGTTTGGGATGAGTTGGACCGCAGAGTGAAGGAAAAGCAGCCAACAAGTGCTCTGCATATGTGGGAACTCCTTCAAGACTGTTGGAAAAGTATTCCAGGTGAAGCTGGTTGAGAGAATACCAAGAGTGTGCAAAGCTGTCATCAAGGCAAAGGGTGGCTATTTGAAGAATCTCAAATATAAAATATATTTTGATTTGTTTCACACTTTTTTGGTTACTACATGATTTCATATGTGTTAATTCATAGTTTTGATGTCTGCACTATTATTCTACAATGTAGAAAATAGTACAAATAAAGAAAAACCGGTGAATGAGTAGGCGTTCTAAAACTTTTGACCGGTAGTGTATATTTTTTAAATTACAGATGTACGGATCTCGGTGTCCACATATGTAGCTACGACCTTGGCAGTTGTCATGACAGCCCAGTAAGATGGAGTCGTAGCTTTATTTCTGCAGTACCAAGGCAAAGCAGCAGATATGCCACATCACTTCACAGTCTTTAAAAACAGCCATTTTCAACAAACTAGACTAGACAATAAAAATCTAAGTAATGAAAAAGTTAAAATAATACTTTTCATTGTCGTCGTCCCCCTCCCTTTTTGAACACTGCTGCAACTCGCTGTTTATTATCTATGCATAGTCACTTCACTTCCACCTACATGTACAAATTACCTCAACTAACCTGTACCCCCGCACACTGACTCGGTACCGGTACCCCCTGTATATAGCCTCGTTATTGTTATTTTATTGTGTTACTTTTTATTATTACTTTTTATTTTAGTCTACTTGGTAAATATTTTCTTAACTCTTCTTGAACTGCACTGTTGGTTAAGGGCTTGTAAGTAAGCATTTCACGGTAAAGTCTACACTTGTTGTATTCGCGGCACGTGACAAATAAAGTTCGATTTGATTTGATTTTGAAGAAAAAAAATGAAATACATTGGCCATCAAGCAAACTTCTTATCCTTTTCAGTGCAACGCCTATAACAAGCTTGAAAGGTTTCTGTACTTGAGGGAAAAAAATCCAAAATGTTGTGGTTTGAAAACTTTCAAACACAAACTTAAAAAAACTCTAAAACACACTCTCACTCTCTGGCGTGTGATGATGATCACGTCACGTCATCTCCTAATCTGTCCCTCATTTGCAGTGAGTGATTCATTTCCTCCAAATCAGCCCTGCTTCCAACTACAGTTGAAGTCGGAAGTTTACATATACCTTAGCCAAATACATTGAAACTCAGTTTTTCCACAATTCCTGACATCTAATCCTAGTAAAAATTCTCTGTCTTAGGTCAGTCAGGATCACCACTTTATTTAAAAAATGTGAAATGTCAGAATAATAGTAGAGAGAATTAATTATTTCAGCTTTTATTTATTTCATCACATTCCCAGTGGGTCAGAAGTTTACGTACACTATATTAGTATTTGGTAGCATTGCCTTTAAATTGTTTAACTTGAGTCAAACGTTCCAGGTAGCCTTCCACAAGCTTCCCACAATAAGTTGGGTGAATTTTGGCCATTTCCTCCTGACAGAGCTGGTGTAACTGAGTCAGGTTTGTAGGCCTCCTTGCTCGCACACGCTTTTTCAGTTCTGTCCACAAATTTTCTATAGGATTGAGGTCAGGGCTTTGTGATGGCCACTCCAATACCTTGACTTTGTTGTCCTTAAGCCATTTTAACACAACTTTGGAAGCATGCTTGGAGTCATTGTCCATTTCGAAAGACCCATTTGCAACCAAGCTTTAACTTCCTGACTGATGTCTTGAGATGTTGCTTCAATATATCCACATAATTTCCCACCTCATGATGCCATCTATTTTGTGAAGTGCACCAGTCCCTCCTGCAGCAAAGCAACCCCACAACATGATGCTGCCACCACCGTGCTTCACAGTTGGGATGGTGTTCTTTGGCTTGCAAGCCTCCCCCTTTTTCCTCCAAACATAACGATGGTCATTATGGCCAAACAGTTCTATTTTTGTTTCATCAGACCAGCGGACATTTCTCCAAAAAGTACAATCTTTGTCTCCATGTGCAGTTGCAAACCGTAGTCTGGCTTTTTTATGGCGGTTTTGGAGCAGTGGCTTCTTCCTTGCTGAGCAGCCTTTCAGGTTATGTCAATATAGGACTCGTTTTACTGTGGATATAGATAATTCTGTACCCATTTCCTCCAGCATCTTCACAAGGTCCTTTGCGGTTGTTCTGGGATTGATTTGCACTTTTCGCACCAAAGTGCGTTCATCTCTAGGAGACAGAACGCGTCTCCTTCCTGAGCGGTATGATGGCTGTGTGGTCCCATGGTGTTTATACTTGCGTACAATTGTTTGTACAGATGAACGTAGTACCTTCAGGCTTTTGGAAATTGCTCCCAAGGATGAACCAGACTTGTGGAGGTCTACAATTATTTTTTGGCTGATTTCTTGGCCGATTTCTTTCGATTTTCCCATGATGTCAAGCAAAGAGGCACTGAGTTTGAAGGTAGGCCTTGAAATACATCCACAGGTACACCTCCAATTGACTCAAATGAAGGCACAGTCAACTTAGTGTATGTAAACTTCTGACCCACTGGAATTGTGATACAGTGAATTATAAGTGAAATAATCTGTCTGTAAACAATTGTTGAAAAAATTACGTAGATGTCCTAAACGACTTGCCAAAACTACAGTTTGTTAACAAGAAATTTGTGGAGTGGTTGAAAAACGAGTTTTAATGACTCCAACCTAAGTGTATGTAAACTTTACAACATTACAGCTCCGACCAACAGTAAATACAACATTGCTTGCCCCCTCGCGCACACGCACACACACACACACACACACACACACACACACACACACACACACACACACACACACACACACACACACACACACACACACACACACACACACACACACACACACAGGTCCCCCAGATGCCTGGCCTCGCTCGTCTTGTGTTCTTCATTAATTTTTGAGTGGTTATTTGATGAACGAGGACAGCTACACTGGCCATGCTCTCTGTGTTAGCAGCCTGTCAGGATCTGTGTACGACAGCTTTCATAACCCAGAGAGCACCCATGACCCGATAGGGGCCAGCCAGCCGGCCAATCACATGATCTTATGGAGGTCCTCCAATGTCATGCTCTCCTAAACGGACTCCTGAGAGACACAGACAGGAAACCACTGTTCATTTACAAGAAACACCAACAGGTGGGTTTGAGGACTTTGTGTATGAACTGGCCTGCCTAGTTGCTATGTATTGATACATTCAACTAAGCATACTGTAGGCTGCCACACATTCAGCATTGGTCATTCGTCTACCGTGGGGAGGGTCTCAGAGAAGGACACATGCAATATGATACAACGATTCCTCCAAGAGTGAATGTACAGGCTGACTAATTCACCCATGATCCTCTTTCAACACTATCTAATCATCATTCAATCCCTCTGCCAATGACACAGATTTACTTCAACCACCAGTCATTTGGGCAGTCTGACAAAAAAAAGCAAGTTCGTATCCTTTAAGTAGCCATGCTTGAACAAACTGAAATAGTCTCTGCTCTAGTGAGATGGTAGACCGAGACGATTACCCCATCCTACAGGCTCCTTCCTAAACTTCCCCTTTTCGCCAATGGAGAGTCTCACTTCCTATTTCAGGGGACAAAAAAAGGAAATGAAAGGGAGAACGTGTGGATCAGCAAAAAAAACGGACCATTCCCCATTATCTCTCTCTCATTCTCCCTCTCTTTCCTCTTTCTTTCTCGCACACACTCGCGCACACACTCGCGCACACACTCACGCACACACTCGCGCACACACAAACAAATGAACATGATCGAAAAAGCAATATCTTCGGTATTGATTTCTCTGTAAAAGAAACCGATGTATGTTTACACGTGGCTTATTGATTTGAGGATATGCTGTAGTCATGTACAGTATCTGTAGTCATGTACAGTATCTGTAGTCACTGACATATAGCTGACTGCTTGCATGTACAATCAGCCGTGCAATTACTTTTGAGCTGATTCTATAAAGCTCAGCACATTTGAAGGAAATAGTAAGCTATTAAGCTATAAATATTAAACAACATTTCACCGCAAGTGTGATGACCATCTTTCCACGCGCATTACGGCACATGACTCTGTTAGCACAGAAATGTGGTCTGGAGGGAACTAACACCAATCCGTTTTTAACCACTTGATGTTTGCTTCCTAAATATATGAACACTTATGACATCAATCTAAGGTCTTTAAATAAAAACACGTCTGATTGGGGGACATCTCTGAGAGCTTCCTCTCAGCCCTGCGTTACGGGCCCTCAGCAACAGGAAGTGACACGTGGCTACTGACTCACCGCAGGCACCAGTAGTTTGTTGACCTCCTCCACGGCCCTCTTCAGCTTGATCTCGGCGCGGTTCTGTGCGTCCTCCACCGTGATCAGGACATGCAGGTCCTCGTTGAGGTGCTCCCAGTTGGGCTTGCCGCGGTTCTGCTCTTCCTGGGGGGGGGGGGGGGGGGGGGGGGGTGGAGAGAATGGAGGAAAAGAGTTCAAAACTAGTCCAGACAGAGGCTGTACTTCATGGGCCGGTTTCCCAGACACAGATTAAATCTAATCCAGGACTAACAGCTTCTCAATGGAGAAGAGCTTTTTAGTCCAGGACTAGGTTTAGGGAATCAGACTGTGTCTGGGAATCAAATCAAATCAAATTGTATTTGTCACACACACCGAATACAACCTTACAGTGAAATGCTTACTTACAAGCCCTTAACCAACAACGCAGTTTTAAGACAAAATACGTGCCAAGTAAAAAATAGATAAGTAAAACATTTGAAAATGTAAAAAACGAATAATTAAAGAGCAATAGTAAAATAACAGTAGCGAGACTATATACAGGGGGTACCGGTACAGAGTCAATGTGCGGGGGTACAGGTTAGTCGAGGTAATTGAGGTAATATGTACATGTCGGTAGAAACAGGCCCCATATATGTTTTGATGGGGATCAAGGGTCAAATATGATCAATGATCAATGATTTATGTCAATATGCATGTATGGGCAATTTACCCACTCCAAAATATCATATGATAATAAACAAATACATCTCCTTAGGTATGGTTTTCATGACATGTACCACTGCCCGAAGAGTTCGAGAAATCCCAAAGTAAATCCTCCATGTCAGGAGGCATGTAAGATCCACGGACTCGTTGAACTCCCCACATTCTTCACGAGACTTCACTGAGAGTGGAACGGTTTCCCTCTTTTTCCTTTATTCAATAGAGCTAATCTGTTCAAAACGAGGCAAAAATAGCCAGCGTTACCGCAGTGGCTCCACGTGACAGACTAAAAAGGACTGTCTGGTTCAAACCATAGGTTAAACTGGAGACAGCCAGGAGGTTACGCAACGTCACTGGTGGCTTTTACTCTCGATCATTTCCCCTCTTTACTCTACGGACCTGCAGCACTGCTGAGTCTCAGGGCTCAGCGCAATAGAACTCAAATTGTTGTATCAAACGCAGCGGCTCCTTTCCTCTGGTGAAGGAAAACCACATCATCGTTTTAGCTATAGTAAAAAACTACTACCATAAATACTAGGTAGACCCCCCCCCCCCCAACATAAATATGCTTCCAGCTTTTAAAATAAGAAGTGCGTGTGAGTGGGGTTTCATTGAATTCCAGCCTCAATATTAGCATAAAATGTCACAATACAACTCCGACATTTCCTTCTCTGCTTCCTCGCCAGCCCAACACTCCAGAACAAACAACAACCGCCCGTTACCGAACGAAGGACAAAAAAACATGGTAAACAAACAAAAACACGGCGTATCCGAAAAAGACTCCACTTTGATCTGCCTAAATCCATGACAACGCAGAGAGAGAGAGAGAGAGAGAGAGAGAGAGAGAGAGAGAGGGGGGGGGGGGGGGGGGGAAGAGAGAGAGGGGGGGGGAGAGAGAGAGAGAGGGGGGGAGAGAGAGAGAGAGAGAGAGAGAGAGGGGGGGGGAGAGAGAGAGAGAGAGAGGGGAGAGAGAGAGAGAGAGAGAGAGAGGGGGGGAGAGAGAGAGAGAGAGAGAGAGAGAGAGAGAGAGGGGGGGGGGAGAGAGAGAGAGAGAGAGGGGGGGGGAGAGAGAGAGAGAGAGAGAGGGAGAGACAGAGAAAGGGAAGGGACTCAGGGGGAATGCTAATTTGGTATAGAGCAGACCTAACTCATTCCATTAAATTAATCAAAACAGGAACATTTTACATTTGGCTAGAAATTCAAAAGGAAATTATCTTAACAGAGAAAAATATCCTCCTGTGTGCTACCTATATCCCCCCACTAGAATCCCCATACTTTAATAAAGACAGCTTCTCCATCCTGGAGGGGGAAATCAATCATTTCCAGGCCCAGGGACATGTATTAGTCTGTGGCGACCTAAATGCCAGAACTGGACAAGAACCTGACACCCTCAGCACACAGGGGGACAAACACCTGCCTGCAGGTGACAGCATTCCCTCCCCCATATGCCCCCCTAGGCACAACTATGACAACATAACCAACAAAAACGGGTCACAACTCCTGCAGCTCTGTCGCACGCTGGGTATGTACATAGTCAATGGTAGGCTTCGAGGGGACTCCTATGGTAGGTTCACCTATAGCTCATCTCTTGGCAGTAGCACTGTAGACTACTTTATCACTGACCTCAACCCAGAGTCTCTCAGAGCGTTCACAGTCAGCCCACTGACACCCCTATCAGACCACAGCAAAATCACAGTCTACTTGAACAGAGCAATACTCAATCATGAGGCATCAAAGCCAAAGGAACTGAGTAACATTAAGAAATGCTATAGATGGAAGGAATGCAGTTTGGAAACCTACCAAAAAACAATTAGGCAACAGCAAATTCAATCCCTTTTAGACAACTTCCTGGGTAAAATGTTCCACTGCAATAGTGAAGGTGTAAACTTGGCAGTAGAAAATCTTAACAGTATATTTGACCTCTCAGCTTCCCTATCAAATCTAAAAATCTCAAATAGAAAACCGAAGAAAATGAACAACAATGACAAATGGTTTGATAAAGAATGCAAAAATCTAAGAAATAAATTGAGAAACCTGTCCAACCAAAAACATAGAGACCCGGAAAACCTGAGTCTACGCCTTCACTATGGTGAATCACTAAAACAATACAGAAATACACTACGGAAAAAGAAGGAACAGCACGTCAGAAATCAGCTCAATGTAATTGAAGACTCCATAGACTCTAACCAATTCTGGGAAAATTGGAAAACACTAAACAAACAACAACACGAAGAATTATCTATCCAAAATGGAGATGTATGGGTAAACCACTTCTCCAATCTTTTTGGCTCTATAACAAAGAATAAAGAGCAAAAACATATACATGATCAAATACAAATCCTAGAATCAACTATTAAAGACTACCAGAACCCACTGGATTCTCCAATTACCTTGAATGAGTTACAGGACAAAATAAAAACCCTCCAACCCAAAAAGGCCTGTGGTGTTGATGGTATCCTTAATGAAATGATCAAATATACAGACAACAAATTCCAATTGGCTATACTAAAACTCTTTAACATCGTCCTTAGCTCTGGCATCTTCCCCAATATTTGGAACCAAGGACTGATCACCCCAATCCACAAAAGTGGAGACAAATTTGACCCCAATAACTACCGTGGAATATGCGTCAACAGTAACCTTGGGAAAATCCTCTGCATTATCATTAACAGCAGACTCGTACATTTCCTCAATGAAAACAATGTACTGAGCAAATGTCAAATTGGCTTTTTACCAAATTACCGTACAACAGACCATGTATTCACCCTACACACCCTAATTGACAACCAAACAAACCAAAACAAAGGCAAAGTCTTCTCATGCTTTGTTGATTTCAAAAAAGCCTTCGACTCAATTTGGCATGAGGGTCTGCTATACAAATTGATGGAAAGTGGTGTTGGGGGTAAAACATACGACATTATAAAATCCATGTACACAAACAACAAGTGTGCGGTTAAAATTGGCAAAAAACACACACATTTCTTCACACAGGGTCGTGGGGTGAGACAGGGATGCAGCTTAAGCCCCACCCTCTTCAACATATATATCAACGAATTGGCACGGGCACTAGAACAGTCTGCAGCACCCGGTCTCACCCTACTAGAATCCGAAGTCAAATGTCTACTGTTTGCTGATGATCTGGTGCTTCTGTCACCAACCAAGGAGGGCCTACAGCAGCACCTAGATCTTCTGCACAGATTCTGTCAGACCTGGGCCCTGACAGTAAATCTCAGTAAGACCAAAATAATGGTGTTCCAAAAAAGGTCCAGTCACCAGGACCACAAATTCCATCTAGACACCGTTGCCCTAGAGCACACAAAAAACTATACATACCTCGGCCTAAACATCAGCACCACAGGTAACTTCCACAAAGCTGTGAACGATCTGAGAGACAAGGCAAGAAGGGCCTTCTATGCCATCAAAAGGAACATAAATTTCAACATACCAATTAGGATCTGGCTAAAAATACTTGAATCAGTCATAGAGCCCATTGCCCTTTATGGTTGTGAGGTCTGGGGTCCGCTCACCAACCAAGATTTCACAAAATGGGACAAACACCAAATTGAGACTCTGCATGCAGAATTCTGCAAAAATATCCTCCGTGTACAACGTAGAACACCAAATAATGCATGCAGAGCAGAATTAGGCCGATACCCACTAATTATCAAAATCCAGAAAAGAGCCGTTAAATTCTACAACCACCTAAAAGGAAGCGATTCCCAAACCTTCCATAACAAAGCCATCACCTACAGAGAGATGAACCTGGAGAAGAGTCCCCTAAGCAAGCTGGTCCTAGGGCTCTGTTCACAAACACAAACACACCCCACAGAGCCCCAGGACAACAGCACAATTAGACCCAACCAAATCATGAGAAAACAAAAAGATAATTACTTGACACATTGGAAAGAATTAACAAAAAAACAGAGCAAACTAGAATGCTATTTGGCACTAAACAGAGAGTACACAGTGGCAGAATACTTGACCACTGTGAATGACCCAAAATTAAGGACATCTTTGACTATGTACAGACTCAGTGAGCATAGCCTTGCTATTGAGAAAGGCCGCCGAAGGCAGACATGGCTCTCAAGAGAAGACAGGCTATGTGCACACTGCCCACAAAATGAGGTGGAAACTGAGCTGCACTTCCTAACCTCCTGCCCAATGTATGACCATATTAGAGACACAAATTTCCCTCAGATTACACAGACCCACAAAGAATTTGAAAAACAATCCAATTTTGATAAACTCCCATATCTATTGGGTGAAATACCACAGTGTGCTAACAGCAGCAAGATTTTTGACCTGTTACGACAAGAAAAGGGCAACCAGTGAAGAACAAACACCATTGTAAATACAACCCATATTTATGCTTATTTATTTTAACTTGTGTGCTTTAACCATTTGTACATTGTTACAACACTGTATATATATAATATAACATTTGTAATGTCTTTATTGTTTTGAAACTTCTGTATGTGTAATGTTTACTGTTAATTTGTATTGTTTATTTCACTTTTGTATAATATCTACCTCACTTGCTTTGGCAATGTTAACACGTTTCCCATGCCAATAAAGCCCCTTGAATTGAATTGAATTGAGAGAGAGAGAGAGAGAGAGGGAGAGAGAGACAGAGAGAGAGAGAGAGAGAGAGAGAGACAGAGAGAGACAGAGAGAGACAGAGACAGAGACAGAGAGAGAGAGAGAGAGAGAGAGAGAGAGAGAGAGAGAGAGAGAGAGAGACAGAGAGAGAGAGAGAGAGAGAGAGACAGAGAGAGAGAGAGAGAGAGAGAGAGAGAGAGAGAGAGAGAGAGAGAGACAGAGAGAGAGAGAGAGAGAGAGAGAGAGAGAGAGAGAGAGAGAGAGAGAGAGAGAGAGAGAGAGAGAGAGAGGGAGAGACAGAGAGAGAGAGAGAGAGAGAGAGAGACAGAGAGAGAGACAGAGAGAGAGACAGAGAGAGAGAGAGAGAGAGAGGGAGAGACAGAGAGAGAGAGAGAGAGAGAGAGAGAGACAGAGAGAGAGAGAGAGAGAGAGAGAGAGAGAGAGAGAGGGAGAGAGAGAGAGAGAGGGAGAGACAGAGAGAGAGAGAGAGAGAGAGAGAGAGAGAGAGAGAGAGAGAGGGAGAGACAGAGAGAGAGACAGAGAGAGAGAGAGAGAGGGAGAGACAGAGAGAGAGAGACAGAGAGAGAGACACAGAGAGAGAGAGAGAGAGAGAGAGGGAGAGACAGAGAGAGAGAGAGAGAGAGAGAGAGAGAGAGAGAGAGGGAGAGAGAGAGAGAGAGACAGATAGAGAGAGAGAGAGAGAGAGAGAGAGAGAGAGAGAGAGAGAGAGAGAGTTTTTGAGTTTTAAATATTCTTTATTGGGTCTGGGAGCCCACCACACAATAAATACTCATACAAAACCACAGTTACACATCAATTAAAAACACAACTCCAACTCCTCCTCCACAGTAACTAAACACAACAGCCTCTGAATACCCCATATACTCAAAAACAGATCAATATTGTTGACAAGTTTATAATAGGCAAACTCAACCCTTAGTCTCGCTGCCACCATTCCCTCCAGCATTCCCACCACATCCACAGACCCCTGTTCCCGAATACTGTTCTTTCGGGTCTTCCATATCGCTAATTTTGCTGCCCCTAATACAAAATTAAGCAACACAACGACACCCTTTTGCCTGAACCTGTACTTTGGCCCAAATATATACAGTTGGGAAGAGAAAACCTCTCCCAACGTTGAGAACCAGTCAGTGATCAGGTCAATCATCCCGACCAACCTGGGACACAGTAAAAACAGGTGTGCCAGACTTTCAGACTCTGCACAGAATGGACACCCTTCTTCAACAGTAGGGTCCAGATGTACCAGATGCATGTTGGTGGCTATAGCTCCATGTATGATCCTCCATTGGAGGTCAGCTGTCCTCTTATCAATCGGCAGTTTGTATAATGATCGCCAACAGCCTTTTGGGGAAGCACCTGGACCAAGCACACCCGCCCACCTCGTCGATTTTACCCCTTCCAGGGAAGAGGCATGGGACACCTTTACACATATTCTGTACATGGCCTTCTTTCCCACCTCCTTGAAATCCCCCAGCTCCGGGGTATCGAAGGAAAGCAGCATCCCCACGTCCTCCTCAAATGCCCCCACCGCAGCACTAACAATCAGTGCAGGGAACACATAATCCAGACCCTCCTTCCACCGATCAGAATTGGAAATGTTAGTCACATACTGACGATGAAGAACTGGCAAGGAGTCACAGACCTCAGCGACGACCTTCCTCAGTAGGCGAGATGATCGGATCCCCGCTCTTTCTCCCAGCTCCTCCAACGATCTGCTCCTGCTCTGCATCAGATGACCCAGCTTGGTGCACCCGACACCTAACAGGCATGAACGCAGGCTGGCTGAACCCAGAGCACTGGACTGGATGGCAGTGTTATAAAAAAGAGGCTCTTCAAAAAGCCACATCCCTGGTAGCGTGCCGGCCTTACGGGACTTGACCAGAACCCTCCAAGCCTGCATAACAGACTCATAGAATGGAGTCAGGCCATTCAACTCACCCCCCCCCAGCTTTAAGAGGAAAAGGTGCTTGTCTAAGCCCAAACAGCCTGCTCTCCTCATCAGTGCGTAGGCTGTGTCAACCCAGCTAGAACCGTCACTGTACAACAGTCTCTGGGCTGCTTGAAGCCGGAAAGCCATGATCCTAGAGGAAATGTCCACCAGGCCTTGCCCCCCCTCGTGCAGTGGCAGGTACAAAGCTGCAGCTTTGATCCAGTGTTGTCCAGACCAGAAGAAATTGACAAGGGTCCTCTGAAGCTCTTGTATCAGACCCTTTGGTGGCTGCAAAATCATTAGTCTGTGCCACAGGGTAGAAGCAGCAAGATTATTAATTACCAGTACCCTTCCCCTATAAGACAACTGGGGTAGCACCCATTTCCATCTTGACAGT
This sequence comes from Salvelinus namaycush, assembly GCF_016432855.1. Lineage (NCBI taxonomy): Eukaryota > Metazoa > Chordata > Actinopteri > Salmoniformes > Salmonidae > Salvelinus > Salvelinus namaycush. The sequence goes on along the minus strand of NC_052310.1, from coordinate 39,366,173 downwards.
CTGGCACACACTTTCTCCACTACACCCTCCCAGTTCTTTTTCTGAAAGACATCAGAGCCTAGAAAAACACCCAATGTCTTCATCCCATCTCTGCCCCACTGAAGCCCCCCTGGTAACCGTGGAGCGGACCCTATCTGAAGCTGACCTGCCCACAGCGCTTCACTCTTTCCCCAATTGACTCTAGCTGAGGAGGCACCCTCATACACCATTAAAGCGTCTGAGAGAACCTTAACATCCTCAGCCCCTGTAATAAAAACTGTCACATCATCTGCATACGCAGACAGTGCTATCGTGGGACCCTTCATTACACCTGGCACAGAGAAACCAGTAAGCTTCGCTCTTAAAAAACAAAGCATTGGTTCAATCGCCAGACTATATAACTGCCCTGAAATTGGGCATCCCTGCCTGATACCCCTTTGGACAGGGATGGGGCAACTCAAACCACCCCCCACCTTCACCATACACGAGGCCCCAGCATACAGTAAATTCATCCAAGACAAAAAAACATCCCCAAACCCAAAGGCTTTCATCGTTTTGAACAAATACTGGTGGTCCACTCGGTCAAAAGCCTTCTCCTGATCCAAAGAAAGTAAACCCACATTTACATCAGACAGTTTACAAATGTCTAGAACATCTCTTATCAGAAACAAATTGTCAACAATTGAGCGATCAGGTACACAGTAGGACTGGTCCTTGTGGACCAACAATCCCAGATACTCTTTCAACCTGTTTGAGAGACATTTTGAAACTATTTTATATTCTGCACACAGCAAAGCAACAGGTCTCCAATTTTTTATGAGAGCCAAATCCCCCTTTTTTGGCAACAGTGAAAGCACCGCACGTTGACAGGATACCGGAAGAGAACCCTCATGAAAAGATTCACACACCACTTCATAAAAATCCTCCCCAATAGACCCCCAAAAGTGCTTATAGAACTCAGATGGTAAACCATCAATGCCAGGGGCTCGGCCTGTTGAGAGCTGCATAACTGCTGTGGACAGCTCTTGCAGTGTAATGTCAGAGTCCAATGCGACTCTCTGTTCAGGTCCCAATTTAGGAAGACCATGTAACAACTGTTCAGTACACAGAGAGTCACAATCCTCCGCCTTATAGAGGGCAGAGTAGAAATCCACGGCATGTTGACGCATTTCACTGTCATCCGTGGTCACCTTCCCATCAGCGAGACGAAGGCAGACCATCTGTTTACGTTGTAATTTTGACTGTCCAAGGTTAAAAAAAAAGGCACTAGGAGCATCCATATCCTTGAGGGAAGCGAAACGAGACCTAATCAAGGCACCTTTCACTCTTTCATGCAGAAACGACCTCAGTTCATGTCTCTTGTCCTGTAAGTTCATGACTAGTCCAGGGTCATTCTGAGTGAGCAGCTTCAATTCAATTGATTTGATGTCCTGTTCAAGGGCATTGATAGTCTCTTTAACTTCAATTTGAGACAAAGCAGTATACTGTTGACAAAATACTCGTATTTGGGCCTTCCCAACATCCCACCATTGTCTCAAGGACTCAAAATTCCCTTTTGTAACCCTCCATTTTTCCCAAAACAACAAAAACCTTTCACAAAACTTGACATCATGTAACAATTTAACATTAAAATACCAGTAAGGTGATGACCTTCGTGGACAGGACAAGTGAATATCAACAGTTATAATGTGATGATCAGAGAAACCCACAGGAGTAATGGCACACCTTCCAACCCTACTACAGTATTGATCAGATACGTACAACCTATCTAACCTTGCTGCACTGACACGACCTTCATTCACTTTCAACCATGTGTATTGCCTAACTTTTGCATTCCTTACTCTCCACACATCAGAAAGCTCTAACTCAGTTAATAGGCCAGACAGGAAAGTGGCTGACCGCAGGTGAGGTTCTTCAGCGTTGCGATCAACAGTAAAATCCACAGTACAGTTCCAGTCCCCCCCTAAAACCATACACCCCTCTTGGTCACACTGTCTTAAGGTTTCTTTTATTTTATCAAACACAACAAGACGCTCTGTACCCTCATTAGGAGCATAAACATTCAAAAAAACAAACAAAAACCCCATAACATCCACCTTGACCAATAGAACCCGACCCTTGACAATCTCTGTTGTAGATATCACAGTCACCCCTAAACCTGAGGAAAACAAGATGGCCACCCCAGCACTGAAATTAGTACCATGACTGAGTATATGCTGCCCCTCCCACCACATTCCCCAGTCAACCTCATTATCCTCATCACTATGTGTCTCCTGTAGGAAAACTACATTAAGCCTTTTCTGTTTTATTTCTTCTAATACCCAAGCCCTCTTATTCCTGTCCCTTCCCCCATTAATATTGAGAGAGCCTACCCTTAGTACCTCCATGTAGAAAAGAGAAAGGAAAAGCAGAAGATACCACAGAGAAACCAAAGAGAAAGAAGACACCCTATGAAGCATGATCATCATCATTATTTAAATTTTTTCTTATTAACCTGACCACGTTTCCCACCACCTTTTGCTGCTGTAACAGCAGTAACAAATTTCCTCAAGCGAAACCGCTTCTTCTCACTCAACTGGTCTAACCCCACCGTCTTCTGTAACATCACAGCTGACCTCACAAACTTATCAACATCAAAATATTCTGCCAATTTGACAGATTTCCCAAAAGTCTGATCCAGAAACCCATTTACCTCCTCTAGATCATAAATTGAGTCCTCACCAGCTGCTGTCATATCAGAAGAGATATCCATATCCTTCTCCTGATCCTCCTCAGCTGAGGCCATAGACCACTGACTCCCCTCTACCACATCCCTTTCAACACTCCCCACTTGCACCCCATCACTCGTACCAGGCATCTCCTCCACTACCTGGGAGACTAGCCCCACCTGAAACCCATTACCCGTGGTGGGCATCTCCTCCACTACATGAGAGCCCAGCTCCACATGAACCCCCTCCTGTACCCCATTACTCGTAGTGGGCATCTCCTCTACTACCTGGGAGCCTAGCTCCACATGAAACCCCTCCTGTACTCCATTACTCGTAGTGGGCATCTCCTCCACTCCCTTGGAGTCTAGCTCCACATGAACCCCCTCCTGTACTCCATTACTCGTAGTGGGCATCTCCTCCACTACCTGGGAGATTAGCTCCACATGAACCCCCTCCTGTACTCCATTACTCGTCGTGGGCATCTCCTCCACTACCTGGGAGATTAGCACCACATGAACCCCCTCCTGTACTCCATTACTCGTAGTGGGCATCTCCTCCACTACCTGGGAGATGAACTCCATATGAACCCCCTCCTGTGCCCCAGTACTCGTACTGGGCACCTCCTCACCAGTCTGAGGAACTGGCTCTTCAGATCCATCCTTACCTTCTACAACAATATTTTTCCGCTGCATAACATCTCCCTCTAATACAAGTTGCAAACTCGTGGCCTCAACACGGATAACTTGTTCCTCGGCAACAGGTGCTTGTGGCTGCTCAACCACTGTCAGCCCACCTCTCCCTACATCAGTGGGCCCAGGCGTTACGGTGACCACCTGCGCCCCTCCCTCTGCCTTCTCCCTTTTCGGGCAAGCATGTCGCTTATGGCCAACATCCCCACACTCAAAACACCGTTGACTACCCGTACTAGCATACGCCATATACATTCTATTGTCATACTTGACTTTAAACGATATCTCTAAAGTCTGCTCCGGTGAGTCCAAAAACATAAACACCTGTCGCCGAAACGACATAACCTGTTTCAACGCCGGGTGTTTGCAACCCAACGGAACAACCTTAATTGAGCTTGCAAACTTCCCAAAGCGCAATAACTCGCGCTCCAATAGCTCATTTGGAATAAACGGTGGTACATTTGAAATAGTTACCCTTGTTGACGGAGAAAAAAGCGGGGTAACTTGAATAAACATTCCCTTAAGAAGTACGCCCTGCTCAACCATACGATCAACAAGGCGCTCTTCCTTAAGAAATACCACCATCGCTTTATTCATCCGTGACGCATAAGCAACATTATCGTATCCTACCTTCTCTCCTACGGCGACCAGAAACTCCTCCACCGTGACAGTAGCTTCAGTAACACACCTAAAGCCGTGCCGAAGTGACAGGGACGGCATTCCAATTCTGGAAGCCATCCCCGCCAAAATCAAGGTAATTTCGATACGAAAAAACCCAAATACTTAATTCTACCACACCAAAAAAAAAAAGTATATAATAATCTTAATCATGCACAGAAGAAACCAAAGAATGCCACCAAGAAAGAAAAAACCGAAAGAAAGAATTCTGAATATCTAACTCTACACAACACACGCGCTCCTTCGCTCATACAATTCCCAAACACTCCCAGCATGCAAAGAGAGAGAGAGAGAGAGAGAGAGAGAGAGAGAGAAAGAGAGACAGAGAGAGAGAGAGAGAGAGAGAGAGAGAGAGAGAGAGAGAGAGAGAGAGAGAGCAATATCAGATCAAGGTTGTTTCTCTGTTGAACTGGGAGGAAGCGTGCAGCCTGACACAGACACACACGGTTCTCTGAACACAGACATGTCTGACGTGTGTCTGACGTGTGTCTGACGTGTGAGAGACTCCCGGAGCGTCGTGTGTGAGCCGACAGGAACAAAAAAAAGGACCTCGATTTGGTTTGTTAATCAGATTTGTCTTTTCGATCTCATCAAGTTAGTACAGAAGTGATCGATGTTCAGGGAAGAGGAATTTGAATCGTACGTGGACCGCGGTATTTTGGAGTATGGAATAGGGTGGAAGTATACGAACAGGTATACACTAAAATGTTTCAATAGAAATCTAAACTGACGCCCCCTTGTTTCTCAGCTCAGTAGCAACAGTGCCTGTACATACTATAAATCTCCCCCGGAAATTATAGGTGTCAAAATGCTTTGATTTACACGTGAATTAAAGATGCCACTGTTTAAAGAAAGAGAGGGAGTTCTGACGAGACAGGGGGGGGGGCTGTATGTCGATAAAGGCCATCGCCATGACTACAGCTTTTCATCTCCCACCTTTTAAACAGGGGAAAGTAGGGAAACGGAGAAGGAAAGATGAAAAGAAGAAAGAGGCGCCTAGTAAAATATTTGTGATTTCCCCAAAATGAAAAATCAAGATCTGATTGATACAACAAATCATGTTTCTCACTGTAGCCTCAAATGGGAAATTGATGACTTGCGGTCAGTGAGTGGGTCCCACTGCCCCTGTATTTTGTGCAGTGCCCTGATTCAGGAATCCAATGGCTCTGGCCGAGAATCACTTATTTGAAATGCCATGTGTGGATAATGTGTCGTCAGAAAGACCATGAGGAGGGGGTTTTATATTAGAAAGTGTGATAGGCTTCTTGTAACCCGCTGGCCGGCAAACTATGGCCTACGTAGTCATTCTCAATGCAGTCGGAAGGTATTGAACGCTTGGATGACCATAGTTCCAACCCCGATCATGAACACCCAACTAAACATCAACCACATATTATGTGATTATCTAGGAATCCATCTCAACCGAGAGCTAATAAACCGTACAAAGGACAATATTGATAAGATTTCCTCCTCATATTCTCTGGATATCTACTCTCTCCCGACTTGATTTATCTCCTATTACAAGCACCAAAGAAATGGATCCCCAGCGTCTAGCTGTCACAGACCAGCCCACCCACTAACACACCATCAATAACATCCAGGAAAAGTCCGAGCAACACTACCAAAAGGGGTTCAGAGGGGTGGACGGATGTGTGTGTGTAGGGGTGCTGGGGTTGGATCTGACACGGGGTACATCAGGAGTCCGGTGGAAGTCGGCTCACACACACACACACACACACACACACACACACACACACACACACACACACACACACACACACACACACACACACACACACACACACACACACACACACACACACACACACACACACACACACACACACACACACACACCAGTATGAAACAACATGACATGGCAGCCTTCAAGGTGACGTTCTCTTAGCCCTTTTAAATGCCTGCATGTCCAGCTGTGTGACCCTTCATGTTTATCTCTCTCAGCCTCTCTCTCTGCCCTCTCTCTGCCCTCTCTCTCTGCCCTCTCTCTCTTTCTGTCTCTCTCTCTCTCTCTTTCTTTCCTCCCTTCCTCTCTCTAACCACTGCCACGGACCTGGAAGATAATTAATTACCATAAATCCATGGGCCAGCTCTTTTGTAATCCTAACCCAGGCAATAATGCTTCCCCTGAAGGAATCAGTCAGCCCCACAAAAGAACAGTGCGGGAGAACACAGTAGCGCGGGCCAATATGACAGCACAAAGGAAGACTAATTGGGTAGAGTGGAGACAGGGGAACTGAGGAGGGAGGTGGGCGGGGGTCTATGGGAACTCAGAGGGTGGTACAGGCTACTTAGGAAGGTGGGTTGGTGGGTATATCCTGGTTTTAAAAAGTGTGCGTGTACAAGTGCGAGTGTGTGTGTATGCGCCTGTGTGTGTAAGCGTGCATATTACTATGTGACTAGGTGTGTGTGTGCGCGCACTGGCATGTGGACGGCTAAAAGCCATTCCATTACTTATCTCTTCTTGGCACCGTTCCTAATAACTTATTTCCGACAGTGAGTCACTGTGAAGAAACCGAACACAGCAGGCTCAAACGGAAGCTAGGTTGAAGACCCGGTTTCTGATGACCCGCCGAGGGTGCTGTAGAATAATGAGATGTAAAGACGGGTCTCTAGTTCCACAACGAGGGAGTATACTATACAGAAAGCCTCGTCAAGGTGAAACAGCTCCACTCTGAAGCAACGTTGGGAGCTATTGCAGTGAGTGGCGGCATCTGTAATAGTCAGGGAAAGTGAGGGCGGAGAAACGAGAAGAGAGATTAACAGTGACTGGGTTCCTCATGTCAGTGTAACAGTGTCAACGGTTTAAAGGCAGTGGGTTTTCTTCAAAAAGAAAAGGAATGTACAACTCCGGATACATGGCGCAGTTCAAGCCGGTTCAACCTGCTACTGTTGAAAGCTTTTAAGACTGAACATTCTTCTACACGAGCCATCTCTCGCTCTCTGGATATGAGCGTCCGCTAAATTACAATTTTTAAAATTTTATTTAACCTTCATTTAACTAGGCAAGTCAGTTACGAACAAATTCTTATTTACAATGACTGCCTACACCGGCCAAACCCGGACGACGCTGGGCCAATTGTACGCCGCCCTATGGGACTCCCAACCACGGCTGGTTGTAACACAGCCTGGAATCGAACCAGGTCTGTAGTGACGCTTTTAGCATTGAGACGCCGTGCCTTAGACCACCGCGCCACTCGGGGAGCCCAACTCCAATGTCCAATCAGAGACACGCAAGCGCGCGCGCACACACTGGGCAGGGATATGAGGTTGAGGGCATAAAGTTAGAAGCATAAGAATGTGCTGTTTCCTGAATTCCGGATGACTTCTCGATTGTGTAAAAAGGCTCCTTGTCAAAGGATTTAGGAGGAACTACACATCCAGGGTCAGGCTGTGTGGCTATTGTTCCAGCACTCTCGTTTGCAACATTCCAGCACAGAATCGGAATTCTGTCCGCAATGAGGATTATACCCCCCTACCCCTCCCCACTGCACTCCCATACGATACCCCCGCACACACATACATAAACCGTCTACATACAGAATGTACACACACACACACACACACACACACACACACACACACACACACACACACACACACACACACACACACACACACACACACACACACACACACACACACACACACACACACACACACACACACACACACACACACACAAACCGTCTACACACAGAATGCACACAAACACACAGATGCAAACACACATTACCAGTTGGCTTGTGAAGACAGATGAAAGTCAGTGTGCATAGGATGTGTACATAGCAGTTTACTTCTCTATGGAAAGGCAGACACAACAAAACACGTATTTTCATACTCTCTAAGCTTAAACAAACTTGACTTTTGTCCCTGCCCAGCAAACCGGAAACATTCCAAGAACATTCGATTCCCATGAAGTTATAGTTAGGGTTTTATCTAACATCAGAAATTCTAATATCCTAATAACAAAAAAAATAAATATCCTTGGAATGTCCTCCTAACGTTCACAAAAAATGTTGAGCACATCTGTAACAACCACCACAGAACATTCTCCAAATGTTCTCATTAGGTTTCCAGGTAACGTAATAACACAACGCACCAGTAATGTTTGTAGAACATACTGCCGCAACAAAATGTGAGAGCAAATAGAAATAGATCTGAGAAAACATTGCAGGAACGTTCTGCTAATGTTGATGGAAATGTTATTCAAAACACCCATAACAACAAGCAGGGGACATTCCCACAATGCTCTCGCAAAGTTATAGTGTGACGTTATGACATGATTGCTCCAATAACATTCCTTAAACATTCTTCAGCAAATCATGTCCGGGTTGAATTAAATTGGCTCTGAGAAAACATTACTGGAACGTTCCGCTAACATTAATGGACATATCATCCGAGACATCTACCCAGGAATAGGCTCTTCATTTTATAAATAATCCTGCAGCAACAGGAAATGTGAATGACTATGTGGATTATAATTAATGGACATTGTTGATACATTTTCCGTGAGAGCAAATCAAGTCTGACATTTTAAAGTGGAAATTACAACTTTTTAAAGCATTTTTAAACCTTGAATACACCAGGCAGGACAATGTATCCTGCAACTTGGTGGTCAAATTAAAATCCTGTACAGGCCATAACAACCAATCAAATTTGTTTTTTATATGTATTTTTTGTTGCCTTTACTTAACCGGAGGAAATGCATTGAGACCAGGGTCTCATTTTCAAGGTTGCCGTGGGAACAATAAACCAACATAATCAGTATCAAAACAACACTATCAATTCACAATTTCACATTTCAACAAACCAAATATCACATCAAAACATCAATCAAAACAAATGCAGTTCTCCTTCACCACATTCATAATCAAAGTCCCGAATTGACCCTTCGAGACCAGAGAGTCAAGCCTCAAAGTGGCCTGCAGGTTATACCATGCACTAGGGGCACAATAACTAAAGCCAATCTTCCCGGACTCTGTGGAGACTTCTAGAACCAGCCAGTCTTGAGAGCGAGTCTGGTGGTGGCTGGATTTCCAATTAAGAAGTGAGGTGAGGTAGTTAGGGAGTTTCTGGAGACCTGCTTTATAAACAAATAGCAGCCAATGTTGGGCCCTTCTGGTAGTCAGACTCCCAGCCAACTGAAGTATATAAAAAGCAAAGACGTGTACAAACATTTTCTCCAATGACAAAATGCAGGGCTGAGTGATAGATTGAATCTAAAGGTTTTAAAACAGAGGCTGCTGCGTGCATGTAGATGATATCACCATAGTCAAGTACTGGGATGAGCAACGCTTGAACAATCTTCCTCCTGTCTCAAAAGTAAGGCAAGATTTATTTCTATAGAGGAAACCGATCTAAATTCTCAGCTTCTTTGTTCGTTTTTCAATGTGTGCTTTAAAAGACGGCTCATCATCAGTCCAAATACCTAAATACTTAAGAGGGACTTGCTCAATTTGGGCCCCCTTCAAGGTGCAGCGACACAGATCTTTAGGGTCAATTTCACAAGACCTGGAGAACAACATAAACTTGGTTTTATCAACATTTAGCACTAATTTAAGATCAGTGAGTGATTCCTGAATTGAATCAAAGCCAAGCTGAAGATCTTGGCCTGCTGCACTGAGGGCGCAAAGGAATAAATAACTGTGTCATCTGCATAGAAATGTAGGTACCAGTTATTATTATTATTCAGGGACAAATTATTTATGTAAATAGTGAACAGTAAAGGGACAAATATTGAGCCTTGTGGCACTCCTTTAGACTGAACTCCATCAGCAGATGTACATTGACTTTTGTCGTGCAGGTCATTTTTAACCAGCCGCAGGCCGCTTGGTCTAGACCACGTGTCAAACCTCATTCCACGGAGGGCCGAGTGTCTGTGGGTTTTCGCTCCTCCGTTGTACCAGACTGATGAATTAAGGTCACCAATTTTGGATAGCCTCCGTAGCAGGAGTGCGTGATCAACCGTATCGAATGCTTTCGACAGATCAATACGAAGGGCAGCGCAGTGCTGTTTCCTGTCTCGCGCATTAACTGTGTAATTTATGACTAGAGAAGCAGCCGAGATGGTGCTGTGGCCTGGTCGAAAGCCTGACTGGTGAGCATTCAGAATACATTACCCATCTAAAAAAGACTGCAGCTGAGAATTCAAATATTTTCGCTAAACGTGAATGTTTTGAGATTGGACGATAATCATTAAGATCTCAGGGATCGCCACCTTTGTGGAGCAGGAGAACACAAGGGCCGCCTTCTACACCGTAGGAATAACACCCAAGAGAATGAATAGAGACCATTCCAAGGACGTATATTGACAACAACAAACAGCCCAGCAAACCGGGAACATTCCCAGAACATTAGCTAACCTTCCCATTATGTTCTAGTTAGGTTTGGAGCTAACATTAGGATGATAACGTCCCACAAACATTTCTATCATGTTTTTATTAGGTTGCCTGGGAATGTAATAACACAACGTTCCGGTGATGTTCATAGAACATACTGCCGCGACAAGATGTTGGAGCAAGAGAAGTGGTTCCGACGAAACATTGCAGGAACGTTCTGCTAATGTTGATGGATATGTTACTCAAAAACACCAAGCAGGGAATATTCCTCCAATGGTCTCATAAAGTTATAGTGTGAAGACAGCTTGGCTGTCGAAACGTTGGCTATTCAATTATTGCATGTGAGCTCCTAGATTACGCAGCTCTTCTTTGCTTTTATAGTTGTGACATTATTGTCACGCCTTGACCTTAGAGAGCCTTTTTATTTCTCTATTTTGTTAGGTCAGGGTGTGATTTGGGTGGGCATTCTAGTTTTCTATTTCTTTGTTGGCCGGGTATGGTTCCCAATCAGAGGCAGCTGTCTATCGTTGTCTCTGATTGGGAATCATTGGGATCTTGTCTTTGTATAGTTGCTGTTTAGCGCTACAGAGCTTTACGTTCGTTTCGTGTTTTTCGGTGTCATTTGAAAATAAAGTAAAATGTACGCCTTACCACGCTGCACCTTGGTCTTCATCTATCAACGAGCGTAACAATTATGACATGACGGTTCTGATAACGTTACCTGGAGTTATTTAAAAAAAAATACATTCCTGGAATATTCCGTTAATGTTGATGGAGATATTACTACTAACACCTACTGTATAACAACAAACATTCCTACGAGACTATTATCAAGTTTTGTAAGGTTATGACACGACGATACAGAATTGCTCTACAAACATACTTCGACGATAAACGGAAGTAGTTCTGAAAGCATTGCTGCAATGTTCTGCCAATGTTGACGTGTAATGTGACATTATTAGATGAAGTTGCCAAACTTCTAAAGAAATGGCATCTCCATGGTCTTACATCATTATATTTTATAAGGGTATTGTCCAAACATTGCTATAGCTTTTTTAAAGAATGGTAGCCAAGCAAATTTGAACCTGCGATCTGCTATCTTCAAGCCTTGTAGGCTACTTTGTACTGAAATCCTCCAATTATGATCCAATCAATGGCTATACGCTGATTGTACAAAGCATCAGGAACACATTCCTAATATTGAGCTGCATCCCCTTTTGCCCTCAGAACAGCCTCAATTCATCGGGGCACGGACTACAAGGTCTTGAAAGCGTTCCACAGAGATGCTGGCCCCTATTGACTCCAATGCTTCCCACAGTTGTGCCAAATTGGCTGGATGTCCTTTGGGTGGTGGACCATTCTTGATACACACGGGAAACTGCTGAGCGTGAAAACCCCAGCAGCATTGCAGTTCTTGACACACTCAAAACGGTGCACCTGGCACCTACTGCAATACCCCGTTCAAAGGCACTTAAATCTTTTCTCTTTCTCACTCACCCTCTAAATGGCATACATACACAATCCATGTCTCAAATGCCTCAAGGCTTAAAAATCCTTCTTTAACCTGTCTCCTCCCCACAATCTACACTGATTGGTGGGATCATAGCTTGCACCTGGATTCACCTGGTCAGTCTATGTCATGGAAAGGGCAAGTGTTCCTAATGTTTTGTACACTCAGAGTGTGTCTTAGTATACATGCACATCTACAGTGCCTTTCAGAATGTATTCACACTCCTTGTTACAGCCTGAATTTAAAATGGATTACATTTAGATTTTTTTTGTCACTGGCCTACAATCAATACCCCATGACGTCCAAGTGGGTAAGTGTTTTCAGATATTTGACAAATTAATTGAGTCAATAAGTATTCGACCGCTTTGTTATGGCAAGCCTAAATAAATTCAGGAGTAAGAATTTGCTTAACAAGTAACATAATAAGTTGCATGGACTCTATGTGAAATAATAGTGTTTAACATGATTTTTGAATGACTATCTCATCTTTGTACCCCACACATAAAAAGATCTGTAATGTCCCTCAGTCGAGCAGTGCATTTCAAACAGATTCAACCACAAAGACCAGGGAGTTTTTCCAATGCCTTGCAAAGAAGGGCACCAATAATTGGTAAATTGGTAAAAATAAAAAAAGCAGACATTAAATATCCCTTTGAGCATGGTGAAGCTATTATTATACTTTGGAAGGTGTATCAATACACCTAGTCACTACAAGGATACAGGCGTCCTTCCTAACTCAGTTGCCGGAGAGGAAAGAAACCACCCAGGAATTTCACAATGAGGCCAATGGTGACTTTAAAACAGTTACAGAGTTTAAAGGCTCTGATAGGAGAAAACTGAGGATGAGGATGAGGAACAACATTGTAGTTACTCCACAATACTAACCAAATTGACAGAGTGAAAAGAAGGAAGCAGAATAAAACATGCATCCTGTTTGCAACAAGGCACTAAATCTTATTTATGTAAAACCAGTATTTATGCTGCAGTAGTTTATGTGGGGGCTAGGGTCAGTTGGTTATATCTGGAGTACTTCTCCTGTCTTATCCGGTGTCCTGTGTTTTCTTTCCTTCTCTCTTTCTTTCTCTCTCTCGGAGGACCTGAGCCCTAGGACCATGCGTCAGGACTACCGGGCATGATGACTCCTTGCTGTCCCCAGTCCACCTGGCCTTGCTGCTGTTCCAGTTTCAACTGTTCTGCCTGCGGCTATGGAACCCTGACCTGTCCACCGGATGTGCTACCTGTCCCAGACCTGCTGTTTTCAACTCTCTAGAGACCGCAGGAGCGGTAGAGATACTCTTAATGATCGGCTATGAAAAGCCAACTGACATTTACTCCTGATTATTATTTGACCATGCTGGTCATTTATGAACATTTGAACATCTTGGCCATGTTCTGTTATAATCTCCACCCGGCACAGCCAGAAGAGGACTGGCCACCCCTCATAGCCTGGTTCCTCTCTAGGTTTCTTCCTAGGTTTTGGCCTTTCTAGGGAGTTTTTCCTAGCCGCCGTGCTTCTACACCTGCATTGCTTGCTGTTTGGGGTTTTAGGCTGGGTTTCTATATAAAATAAACTTGATTTGATTTGACTAAAGAAATATTGCAAAAAAAACGTGGCAAAGCAATTCACTTTCTGTCCTGAATAAAAAGTGTTATTTTGGGGCAAATCCAATACAACCCATTACTGAGTACCACCCTCCATATTTTCAAGCATAGTGGTGGCTGCATCATGTCATCATGTTATGGGTGGGCTTATAATCGTTTTTCAGGATAAAAAAGAAACGGGATGGAGCTAAGCACAGGCAAAATCCTAGAGGAAAGCCTGGTTCAAGCCTGCTTTCAACCAGACACTGGGAGATGAATTCACCTTTCAGCAGTACAATAACCTAAAACACAAGGTCAAATCTACACTGGAGTTGTTTACCAAGAAGACAGTGAATGTTCCTGAGTGGACGAGTTACAATTTTTACTTAAATCTGCTTGAAGATCTATGGCAAGACCTGAAAATGGTTGTCGAGCATCTATCAACAACCAATTTGACAGAGCTTGAAGAATTTTGAAAAGAATAATGGGCAAATGTTGCACTCCAGGTATAGAAAGCTATTGGAGACTTACCTTGAAAGGCTCACAGCTGTAATCGCTGACAAAGGGGATTCTAACACGTAATCAAGATATATTCATGTAAAAAAAAAATTATACTAGAATTTTTCTTCAATATTACACACTATTTTGTGTAGATCGTTGACATAAAATGGCAATTAAATCCATTTTAATCCCACTTTGTAACACAACAAAATGTGGAAAAAGTCAAGGGGTGTGAATACTTTCTGAAGGCACTCTATGTGGACCTAACCGCAATCGACAAGGCAATGACTTAACATGATTTTTGAAGTCAAGTTTTTTGGGGAAAATAAAAGTCAAAACATCCCAACATTACAGTATATAAAGAAGACTGATAGAGTAAGAAATAATACAGGATACTTATTTTTATACATTCACTTACCCTCTCCTTTGCAAAGACAAAGACCAAGACCTGAAAGTCAGTGTAAAGCTGTCAACAACTTTATATTTTTGTTAGTCCCATCCCAGTGACGCAACGGATTCATTCCAGGGATAATGCTTATAAACTCCCAGATTCAATCCCTGCTTGTGACTGTCAACAAAATATGGTAAAAATATGTTTGTACAGTAAATGTTTATGTGATTCCAGATAATTGCCCATATCTGTTGCTACATGGACTGTTGTGCAATTAACTTCCTTAACAGTAAGATAACACATTATCATTATGGGAAGAATGGCATCAAAATCTGTCCTGTTGTGTACACTCAGTGGCTAGTTTATTAGGTACACCACCCCGTTCACGAAAACTGATCGCTCCTACAGTGAGTCACATGGCCTTGGAATGTTATATAAAGCAAGCAGACAGACATCAAGGCATTCAATTACTGTTCAATTGAACGTTCAAATGGGCAAAACGAGTGACCTAAGCGATTTTGAGCGTGGCACGACCGTTGCTACCAGGCACGTTGCTACCAGGCACGTTGGTACCAGGCACGTTGGTACCAGGCACGTTGGATTCAGTATTTCAGAAACGACTGCCGTCTTGGGCTTTTCACGCACGACAGTGTCTAGGGTGTATCGAGAATGATGCGACAAATAAAAAACATTCAGTCGGAAGAGAGAGGTCGAAGGACAATAGCAAGAATCATGCAAGCTAACAGGCGGGCCACAGACAGACAAATAATGGCGCAGTACAACAGTGGTGTGCAGACCGGCATCTCGGGACGCACAACTCGTCGATCCTTGTCATGGATGGGCTATTTTAGCTGACCACCACACCGGGTTCCACTCCTATCAGCTAAAAACAAGAAGAAGCTGCTCCAGTGGGCATGCGATCACCAACACTGGACAATTGAGGAGTGGGAAAACATTGCCTGGTCCAACTAATCACGGTTCCTGTCGCGTCATGCTGATGGCAAGGTCAGGATTTGGTGTTAGCAGCATGAGTCCATGGACCCATCCTGCCTGGTGTCAAAGGTACAGGCTGGTGGTGGTGGTGTACTGGTGTGGGGAATGTTTTCCTGGCACACGTCAGGTCACTTGATACCAATTGAGCAACGATTGAACGCCACAGCTTATCTGAACATTGTTGCTGACCAAACCCAATAGAGCATCTTTGGGATGAGATGGATTTGGCTGTTTGCAACATGAACGTACCGCCATCCAATCTGCAACAACTGCTTGATGTCATGGACCAACATTACTGTGGAATGTTTCCGACACCTTGTACACCCATGCCCCGAAGCATTTCGTCTGTTCTGGAGGCAAAGGTGGCCCGACCCGGTACTAGATGGGTGTACCTAATAGACTGGCAACCTAGTGTATACTGTATATCCCCACTATTTTCCTACAACCTAAAGAAATGTTTTAGGAACTTCTAAAGAACATTTTTAAAAAGTGTTCTGGGAATCTTCTTGCAACATATTTTCCCAACCTAATAGAACCATTGTAAAGTTTTTGTGTTTTGTCTCTTGTCATATCCCCACAATGTTACCACAACCTAAATAAATGTGTTAAGAACCTCTAAAGAACATTCAAAAAAAGTGTTTCTTGTAACATTAGGTGAATGTTTTCTGCACCCTAATGACACATTGTATCCACACAACTGGACAGTTTCTGTGTTTTGAGAACACATATTTTGTGTTCCCACCAGACCGTTCCCACAACCTAATGAAACATTCTGGGAACCTTTAAAGAACAGAAGGAACGTGCTCTGGGAACGTTCTTGCAACCACAGGCAAATGTTTTTACAAACGTGCATAATCAGCACCACTGGACAGTTTTATGTTTTATGAGAACATTTGTCAACCTAACAAATGTTCTGGGAACTTTCACAGAACCAATTTTGGTTGGCTCAGTATTGTCCCTGCTGAGCCAGACATGCTGTCTGGCAGAATATATGCTAAGAGGAGACAGTAATTAAGGAGAACCTTAAGATTCAGCACACTAATTCAAACCGCTAAGCAATGAGCTCAAGGTTAGCTGCACGGTTAGCTACTCTAGTGTCGCTTGGAGACCTGCGGCAACACTGATGCAACAAACAACACTGATATGTATGTGTACTATGCACAGTGTTGCTTTAACAGAGCAACTTGGAAAGTCATTCCCAGACTCTAATGAACTGAGAAAGAGAGAGAGAGAGAGAGAGAGAGAGAGAGAGAGAGAGAGAGAGAGAGAGAGAGAGAGAGAGAGAGAGAGAGAGAGAGAGAGAGAGAGAGAGAGAGAGAGAGAGAGAGAGAGAGAGAGAGAGAGAGAGAGAGAGAGAGAGAGAGAGAGTGTGAGTGAGAGATACGCACACACAGCCACACACACACACACAGTGTCTTAGAGAAGGGGAGCTACTGTAGAAGCGATGTGCTGTGCGAGTTGAGTAGGCAGTGTGGGTATGGGACTAGAGTAGAGTAGATCTGTGTGAAGCCACTCTGACAGCCATAATAACTGTAATAGCCAGAGGGCCTCGAGCAGTTGAAGACGGAGTCTGTCTGAACGCTATTGTAAGGACAACGGCCTGTGTGGTTGGTTATGTTTGTGTGCTCATGTACGTGTGTAAAGCAGAGAGAGAGAGAGAGAGAGAGAGAGAGAGAGAAAGAGAAAAAGAGAGAGAGAGAAAGAGAGAGAGAGAGAAAGAGAGATGCAAACAGAATGTGTAGAGTAGGTGTATGTATCTGTGATATTTTTCACCAGCTTACAGTGCCAGCAGCAGCAGAAGGACGAGGAGGCGGCAGTGCTGCTACTGCTGCCAGGGACACACAGTGCAGCCCTCATCTGGCCCCCGTCCTATAGTCTGCTGCCTTTCTTACCACTGGTCATGGACGCACAATTCATTAAGCTAACCTGGCGAGCCTCCTTCCCACAGCACCAGAGCACACAACAGAGCACTAATGTCTGTCACACTGAGAGACACTGAGGCAATCACTGCCCAGCGCTGCTGAGACCCCGCCCACTCCAAGGCTGTAGACACCACCTGCTGTGCCACCATTTGACTCAAACATCACACCACTTCCAGGGCTGACCTTACACCAAGCTCTCCACTTCCAGGGCTGACCTTACACCAAGCTCTCCACTTCCAGGGCTGACCTTACACCAAGCTCTCCACTTCCAGGGCTGACCTTACACCAAGCTCTCCACTTCCAGGGCTGGCCTTACACCAAGCTCTCCACTTCCAGGGCTGGCCTTACACCAAGCTCTCCACTTCCAGGGCTGACCTTACACCAAGCTCTCCACTTCCAGGGCTGGCCTTACACCAAGCTCTCCACTTCCAGGGCTGGCCTTACACCAAGCTCTCCACTTCCAGGGCTGGCCTTACACCAAGCTCTCCACTTCCAGGGCTGACCTTACACCAAGCTCTCCACTTCCAAGGCTGACCTTACACCAAGCTCTCCACTTCCAGGGCTGACCTTACACCAACCTCTCCACTTCCAGGGCTGACCTTACACCAATCTCTCCACTTCCAGAGCTGACCTTACACCAAGCTCTCCACTTCCAGGGCTGACCTTACACCAATCTCTCCACTTCCAGGGCTGACCTTACACCAATCTCTCCACTTCCAGGGCTGACCTTACACCAAGCTCTCCACTTCCAGGGCTGACCTTACACCAATCTCTCCACTTCCAGGGCTGACCTTACACCAAGCTCTCCACTTCCAGGGCTGACCTTACACCAATCTCTCCACTTCCCGGGCTGACTTTACACCAAGCTCTCCAACGATCGCTATATTCCTATTCTCAGAATTCAACTTTGGTACTTTCAATTTTAATATAGCAGGACGTTCTGTCGTAACTGAGAAAGCCCCACTCCGGCGTATAAATGTTTTGTGTGGTTTCGCGTAGCCCTGCTAGAACTGGAGCTCCTAACACACATCCTATGGTTGCGTGAGTTAGTGTGGGAACGCTGCTGCTCAATGGTTATCTATTGGCTGGCTGCTGTGGTGGTGCTGTGTTTCCACACCGCCTTCCGCATTCCACAAGACCCAATCTGTGTCGGCAGGCATTTGTTTCACTTAAGGAGTGTGTACGTGGCACGAGACAGTACGCAGAGGACAAGGACACCAGCGCTCTGCGCTGCTCGGTCATCTAATAAAATACGTGCAGGTAGCGAGGAACCCGATAACCACTGCAACAACAACGCCCTTCAGTCACAGAGAGGGGGAGAGAGAGAGGGGGGGGGGGGGGGGGGGGGGGAGAGAGACGGAGAGAGACGGAGAGAAAAGACAGAAAACGAAACAGGGAAGGAGGGGAAGACAGAGCCTGGGAACGGGAGAGATGGACGAACAGAGGAAGGACAAGAGGGGGTCATTGACTGTGCTTTATGATGCGAGGAAGACCAGTAGTTTTGATTTAGCCTGTAGTACAGTTCATCACTAACACCATGGTGGTGAAACTAAAAAGAGAGCCTCACCCCGCTCTGTGGTGGGAGATATGATACAGATAGAGCAGCTGGGTTTCTGCAGGACGGCGAACTGAAGCAGACGTGGAAGGGGGCAGGAGACCACAGCATGGATATCAGAGACACTTGTTTTATTTTCTCTGCCAGCGCCCCCCACTGGGACTCTGTGGAAGAGCTCAGATAACAATCTCCACTAACACCACTTGTCCAAATAGAAGGCAGGGCCCTGCTTATACAGTGGAAATAAAAACTGACCTTTCTCTGAAAAGAGAAAGATGGGAAATAAATAAATGTCTGTGTGTGTGTGTGTGTGTGTGTGTTTGTCTATGTGTCCGTGCGCACGTGCGCATGTATGTCTAAGAGGAGCATGGAAGTCCCCCTGGTCCCAGACCACCTCCCAGTGCTCCTCTCCCATCCTACAGGGGCCAGGGTTAGAAGATCACACCGCCCCAACATGGTCACGTTTCAGGGACAGGGACAGGCTGGACTGGGGGCCCATCGAGCCCCACTGCTGCTGGATCCCACAGATCTGAGGCCAAGGACAATGTTTGAACACCTGCCCCTCTCAGAGCGACAGTGCAGCTTGGGGGTATGATTGTTGTTTCCCAATAGGAGGAAATATCCGAGATCTTCAGACGGCCCTGCAGACTAGTGGACACACCCTTGGAGGGTAAGTAGTACTGCTCATGCACACAGCATGAAAACACACTCTACCAGTTTTACACAATGACTGGAGCCTGTATCAATGGAAGGCATCTGAGAAAAGACGAAGAGATTAGGGCGGTCAATTGCTGACATGATCGATAACGAGAGAAAATGAAGTAAGGTTTTACTTTGTAAATAGCAATCTGTGTGTGAGGGTGAGTTTATAATGCCTGAGTGTGTGTGTGTGTGTGTGTGTGTGTGTGTGTGTGTGTGTGTGTGTGTGTGTGTGTGTGTGTGTGTGTGTGTGTGTGTGTGTGTGTGTGTGTGTGTGTGTGTGTGTGTGTGTGTGTGGTCTTGTTCTTCCATCCTCGTGGTGGCCTGAAATCACCAAAAGTCCACACAAGGATAGTAAAACAAGAAAATTATCCCTTGTGGGGACATTTTAAGGTTACGGGTAGAATTAGGGTTAGGGGTTTGGGGTTCGGATTATAGGTTAAAGTTAGGGTTAGGTTTAAGGTTAGGTGTTTCGGGGAAATAGGATTTTAAATGGATATACATTTTAGGTCCCCAAGAGCAAACAAGTGTGTGTGTGTGTGGTTGGGTTCGAGTGTATGTGGTTGTGTGTGTGTGTGTGTGTGTGTGTGTGTGTGTGTGTGTGTGTGTGTGTGTGTGTGTGTGTGTGTGTGTGTGTGTGTGTGTGTGTGTGTGGTCGTGTGTGTGTGTGTGTGTGTGTGTGGTTGTGTGTGTGTGCTCGCCTTACCTTCTTCTTGTCCCTCATGGAGCCTTTTCCACGCACCATGATTTTACATCCTGTCTCTGCCTCCAGCTGCTTGGCTGTCAGCCCCCGTGGTCCCAGGATACGGCCCACAAAGTTAAACTGCAAGAGAAACACACACACAAACACACACACACACAAATTAGAACCTGGGCTTAGAACCAGAGCAGTTCTTCAACACAGACAACAGGACACTTTATCATTGATATGTATGAGGACATAGTAGACAGTTGAAACATATCTGTAATGGAAACGTTAACTGATTTTCTCAACCCTGACATGTTGAGAAGAGAGCGGGATCAGATACAAAGATATGGAAACACAGAGAAAGAACGAGAAAACAAGGCGATGATGGAGACGAGGTAGCCCGTCGCTTGACCCTCCCACCTCGCTGTAATCTCACGCCCTCATCACCCGCCTGGCGCTCTTACACAATGACGCTCGATGGCGGCTGAAAAGCAGCCGATATCGGGAGTGTCTTGCGACCAGACGCCGCTGACAAGATAAGGCTCAGCAATCGTTCGCCCATCGATCAGCAGCTCCTCTCTGCTCTTCTCCTCACTGGACTTTACACTGCCTGTCAGTCAAGACTCATGAGGGCTGCTGCATATCGATGAGCTGGGACTGAGACTGACACACAGACAGGTCCTGGGCCTTAAAGGACAAGAGAGACGGACTGACTGGCCAAGTTTATAGCAACAAGACCTACTGGATTCAAACGAAACAGAGCAAGAACAATGAAAGGTTTTAAAGATTGGCATTCACCATTATCTCCGCTGATCACTTCATGTCAATACAGACGTAGGATCTTAATTTGAGCCGGTTTGCTACAGCAGGAAAATAATCCCGCAGCAACAGGAAATTTGAATTATTATGTGAACTCGGTACCGGTACTCCTTGTATATAGCCTCATTATTGTTTTTTATAGTGGTCCTATTTTCTATTTTTATACTTTTTAACTCTTTTATACTTTTTAACTCTGAATGGTTGGGAAAGGGCTCATAAGTAAGCACTTAACGGTAAAGAAAACAGTTAAAGTCTACACCTGTTGTATTCGGCGCATTTGACGAATAAAATTTGATTTGCTTTTAATTATAATGAATGGACATTTGTGAATGGGTTGATACATTTTTCGTGTGGGGAAAATCAAGTTAGAATTGTAAAAAGTGTAAAATGCTGAAATACACCACAAGTTTTACATTTCCTGCACTTTTTTCCTGCAACAGGGTGATCAAATTAAGATCCTACATCTGTACATTCACTTTGACATTGTTTTGAATCAGAGTCGACTTGACACTACAGGATGTGAGTGACGAAGAGCTGTGGGAAACATATGGACTACTATGGTTACTCCCTCCTCTGTGGCTATCAAAGTGCTGTGCAACACAAATAATTGAGCTTGAAGTATCGACAATCCATTAAAATGAGGTCCGGAAGATTTTACTGAGTTACAGTTCATATAAGGAAATCAGTCAATTTAAATAAATTCATTAGGCCCTAATCATTAGGCCCTAATCTATGAATTTCACATGACTGGGAACACAGATATGAATATGTTGGTCACGACGCCATACACCTGGTCTGCGGTTTGAGGCCGGTTGGACGTACTGGAAAAATCTCTAAAACAACGTTGGAGGCGGCTTATGGTAGAGAAATAAACATTCAATTGGCAACAGCTCTGGTTGACATTCCTGCAGTCAGCATGCCAATTGCACGCTCCCTCAAAGCTTGAGACATTTGTGGCATTGTGTTGTGTGACAAAACTGCACAAGCTGCACCTGTGTAATGATCATGCTGTTTAATCAGCTTCTTGATATGCCAAACCTGTCAAGTGGATGGATTATCTTGGCAAGTGAGAAATGCTCATTAACAGGGATATAAACAAATTTGAGTGCAAAATTTGAGAGAAATACACTTCTTGTGCGTATGGACAATTTCTGGGATCTTTAATTTCAGCTCATGAAACACTTTACATGTTGCGCTCATATTTTTGTTCAGTGTATATTGTCTTTCTGTTGGCTCTGCGGCTCTCGTGTCCAAAGTTATGTACTGTGCGATGAGCAAGAGCAATGTTTATCGTGTGCTCTGCCCTTCTTTTAATTTTGCTCTCTCCCTCCCCCTTTTCCTCTCGTCTCTCCCTCGCTATGGAAATTCTGTCCATCGGCAACATGAAGATCCATTTGCTTATCTTTGAATACGAACCCGAAAGAAAGTACAAAATGTACAAGAAATGCCTACAAACATTGTGGAATCTCCAGTTTCACCCTCCAAACCTCTAAATAACTGAGATGTACAGAATAAACAGACCCCATGCTGTCCTTCTGTGTTTCAGCACCTCGCTGAAAGCCTAGTTGTTTTAGCCGTTTGTCAGCTGCCAAAGTGAGGAGTTTGCACCTGGCATGGTTGAAAAGGGCACATTCTGCTGCTCGGCCATGCACTATGTCCCTATACACAATACACACACACACACACACCACTCCCCAACGAGAAGAAATAACAAAGACAATATCTCAACATAGAGACACAGGTCACTCCATAGAGACATCTTTCTGCATAATCCTCAATGCCTGCCATTTAAGACAATTTCACTTTTGCGATCTCACTTTGATTGGGCATCACAGAGCTATACAGGTTTTTGCATGACGGTGCTTCGAGAGCTCAGTCAGTGGTGTCGTTCTAGTCAATCACGCGTCCTTGTCTCCTGGATAAAAGATGTTCCTTTTGAGCCTGAACAATCATAGGAACCACAGGACTTCCTCATTTCCATAAGTACAGCTCGGCTCAAATTCACCAGGAAGGGAAATCAAAAAGGCAGGCTACAGCAGTTATCTCCACTCTCTGACGCAGGTCTCTCTGTACCATGCTGTAGTGTTCGGTGCAATACAGAGACACCAGCCACGGAACAACCATCTCTTTCAGCCTACAATTCAGAGGACACCCATCGGCGCAGCTGCCAGGAGATTCCGCATCGAGGCAAGGCTCTCTCTCTCTTACATCTTGACTGTCATGATGATGATGAAGGCCACCATCAACCTCAACACCATCGTCACGTAGACGATGACCATCTACTAAAAAAATAAAAAATAAACTGTAATTTCCCTACCTACGACGTTTCAACAAAATATCTGAGCCGTCGGAATCCTTCTAGTATTCCAAAGCATGAAAGGTCAAATGCATTGTCATAGTCAAACATCCCCTCCTCCGTAAAAAAAAAACGGGTCATGAAAGAGCATCTGACTTATTCATAGTGACACAACCCGGCGCAACAAAAAGTGCAAGTGACAGCATGAAGGTGAAAGGTGGACTCGAAGCAACACTTCTCAACCCCCTCTGGTCTCCCTCCGGTCTGCCTTTGTCACCTGCATGTTGATATCCCTCCTTTAGGAGCATCCCTCTCTCCTCTCCTCCTCTGCACAGCTTTGTGTTCCAAGTCTCCTAACCCATCATGCCAAGTACAATACTTTGATGCATTTGGCAGTGATGAATGCCTCAGAGTAGTTTTGAGGTGGTGAATTGGAGATTGTGAGGCTGTGTGTGTTTTGAGAGGACAGTAGTGTGTGTGTGTGTGTGTGTGTGTGTGTGTGTGTGTGTGTGTGTGTGTGTGTGTGTGTGTGTGTGTGTGTGTGTGTGTGTGTGTGTGTGTGTGTGTTGAGAGGACAGTAGTGTGTGTTTTGAGACGAGATGAATAAAAAAGGGCAGAATTAGAATCCCATCTCCCATCTTGTCAGGTGAAATCTGGGCGAGTGACTGGCAATGTGAGAGAGGGGATTTGCGTGAAGGTTATCAGCATTGGTAGGGTTAGTGTGTTTCAGACAGGAATAGTCTTTGTGGAGGGTGCCCCCCTGCCCCTCACGTCCCTCTTCCAGTAGGGCCGGGACGATACCAGTATCGCAAATACTCGTTAGTATCGTGGCAAGGAAACAAAACACACAATTTCACTTCTTTAGGAAGACATGTCGTCATCCATAGTCACATTTATTTATTTTCAAAGTTACAGGACACTATATTTGACACACAGCAGGTTTTTAAGGGACCAAAGAGTTTGGTCTGCTTTGTGTTCTCATTTATGCCATGGAAAAAAATTATTGTGATACTGGTATCGTCCCAGCCTTAACTTCCTGTGTTTAACCTTTTCTGTCAGACGTCGAGTGATCCACATGGCAGCTGCAGCTCACTCAGGATCACATTGGGCATTCTCTTCCTTTTAAAGAACCAACACAGGGCCGCAGCAGGTGCACTGGGGTCAAACACATACTGTATTTATGTGTGTCCACCCTCCATGTATTTATAAAGCAAGTCTCTCGGCCCAACTGCACAATTTCCGACATTTCTAGGGTGGACGGGTGGACACTGGACCGGGTGGATGGAGTAAGTTCAAATCATTGCAGTAAAATGGTGGATCCAAACCCCCATCCATAGTATTGATCAGAGCAGCCAGCTGGAGAGGCCAACAGGACAGAGACAGATTGAGTCAGTGGCCCCAACAACGACACAACCCACCTCCACTCCTCCCCCTAAACTAAGAGAGAGAGGGAAGTGGAGAGTGAGAAAATCCATTGAAGCTAATGGAATGTCTAATATCTGCTTTTAAAGGACTCGCCCTATTTATCCAATCTGGGCAGTGGAGATTAAGTATGTTTTCCATCAACTGCAATAAAAACCGAAAGTAATTAGGACCATTTTAAACCGAGAGCATGCTGGACCGATCGGGACACACTCACACTGATCTCATTGTTTTATGAAGATAAACGAGCTACTTTAATAGGCAAATTAATTACTGACTTCTAATAGCACTCTGCTCTAATTCCCTTCTGCAGGATGTCTTTTGTTTTCATTATTACGGAGGACCAGAGGGCGAGCGTGCAGGAAGAAAGGCCAGATAGCTCTTTCAAGAGGTGAGTGTGTGTGGGAATGTTCGTGTGATTATTGACCTTATCATAATTGACCTTTCAAATATCTTTTAAGTGTGTTTGAACATGAAACAGGGTTCTCCGTAAGCTACTTTTTTCCCCAATTCATTAATTAAACTAGGCTTCTTTTCACTTAAACGTTTCAATTCGCGGGTCAGAAAAGTCCTTATAGCCTTCTCCCGCTAGAATGAACAATATGCATCGTCTAGTGATCTTCGGAGAGGACAGGCGCTTGTCAATCACAAAGCGAGCAATGACAGGGAAACACTGCTGGTTTGTCAGAATGCTGTCGGTCCCGCCTCTCGGTACGTGTGTTATCGTTGTGCACTGTGGTTGGCTGCAGTCGAATTTCTTCCACGGAGGAAGAGCATGATGCTTCATCGTCTCCCGTGAGCGAATTTACACGCCCCGTGTAATGTAAGCAGTAACGACGAGTTGAAATCCACTTCGTTGTGAATTATTCTTTTGTTTTGCCTGTTTCGTAGGCCTATAGTCAGTCACAGTGTCAGGGTGCATAGCCTATTTGCTGTTCTTTGATTGACAGCTTGCGTTGACGAGTGTATTAAAGGTGTCGAACTGACCGAAATAAAGTCAATCTCCTATATTCCTTTGCGATCCATAAATCATACGACGTAGTTATATGCCCACGGTAGCGCTTCAGAACAAGTTAACCCCCAACAAGAACTGTTCCCCGGGCGCCGATGACCTGGATGTCGATTGAGGCAGCCCCCCGCAGCTCTCTGATTCAGAGGGGGTTGGGGTTAAACGCGGAAAACATATTTTCACATGAATGCATTCGGTTGTATCCCCCTTTCCCGTGAAAGTGACTCGTCAGTGTAGCCTAGTGATGGGCAAACGGCTCTTTTTGAACAGATATTTTCGGTGAACGGAAACCGAATCGCATCGGTGAGCGAGCCGTTCTTTTGGCTCCTCCATTTGCATACTGGTAGGCTCCGTTTTGGCGATTATCTGCAGATAAATTATGAAAAACATTCAATGAGAAAGTTACAGAGGCATAAATATCATACCCTGCCAAAAATGCTCACCTCCCCTGTTATTGTAATGGCGAGAGGTTAGCATGTCTTGGGGGTTTGATCTTTGTGCCTCTAACTTACTCACTCATCATTATTCACGATTCATTCATGATTATCCGTAATCATAGTAGCATCCACATTAACGTAGAAGTGTTAAGAAACATATTCTATTCTTATTTACAATAAAAGTGATTCCAAAATGACACAATACATTATTTACCATTCATTTCTATTGGGCACAAAATAATCTGAACCAGACCCAAAACAAACCGCAAATGCATCCAACAAGTGTGTAGAGTCACAAGCTTGATATAGTCATTGTGTGCTTGGAATATGGGACCAAATACTACACTTTTGACTACTTTAATACACATAAGTAAATTTGTCCAAATACTTTTGATCCCCTACTATGGGGACACTATGTACAAAAAGTGCTGTAATTTCTAAACGGTTCACAGTAGGTGACGGAGAGAGAACAGAGATACAGCAGATACTCATCAATCCAGTAGTCACACACACACACACACACACACACACACACACACACACACACACACACACACACACACACACACACACACACACACACACACACACACACACACACACACACACACACACACACACACACACACACACACACACACACACACACACACACACACACAATTTGAGATGTTTTTTGAAGAGGTAGGTTCCCTCATATCAAGGGCACACACTTACTACGTTGTGAAATCTGTTATGAATATATTGTCATTTTAATTTGTTTTAAAATGTATAATTGCCTTAATTTTGCTGGACCCCAGGAAGAGTAGATGCGGCCTTGGCAGCAGCTAATGGGGATCCATAATAAATACAAACATCAACACCTCTCCCACCCTATCCTTGATTGTGACACTTCCACTCCCTCCTTAAACCCCACCATTACTCCCTCTAACCCTCCTCCCTCATCAGGGTAGCACCCCATGCCTGCCCTTAACCATTACCCCCCAGGTGGAGGTAATGGGTATCCCTCAGTAACCCCCCTCCCCTACATTTACGCACGCACCATCCCTCTCTACCCCCTCCCATGCCACCTGGTGCTAGAATTGGAGTGCTTCTGAAGCAGTTCCATGATGAGCCATAGAGCTGATAGCAATTAGCAAAGAGGTGCTGCACCCTCAACCAAAACACTACTCTCCAAATGATAGAATGTCATTTTCCCGTACTCCTTATTCCGAGTTAAAATGAAGAAGCTTTGCTCACACCTCTCAACTAGGTCAAAATCAAATCAAAATCAAAGCAAACTTTATTTGTCACATGCGATGAATACAACAAGTGTAGACTTTACAGCAAAATGCTTACTTACAAGCCCTTAACCAACAGTGCAATTCAAGAAGAGTTAAGAAAATATTGACCAAATAAACTAAAAGTAAAAAATAATACAAAGTAATACAATAAAATAACAATAACAAGGCTATATACACGGGGTACCGGTACCGAGTCAGTGTGCGGGGGTACAGGTTAGTTGAGGTAATTTGTACATGTAGGTGGAGGTGAAGTGACTATGCATAGATAATAAACAGCGAGTTGCAGCAGTGTTCAAAAAGGGAGGGGGACGACGACAATGAAAAGTATTATTTTAACTTTTTCATTACTTAGATTTTTATTGTCTAGTCTAGTTTGTTGAAAATGGCTGTTTTTAAAGACTGTGAAGTGATGTGGCATATCTGCTGCTTTGCCTTGGTACTGCAGAAATAAAGCTACGACTCCATCTTACTGGGCTGTCATGACAACTGCCAAGGTCGTAGCTACATATGTGGACACCGAGATCCATACATCTGTAATTTAAAAAATATACACTACCGGTCAAAAGTTTTAGAACGCCTACTCATTCACCGGTTTTTCTTTATTTGTACTATTTTCTACATTGTAGAACAATAGTGAAGACATCAAAACTATAAATTAACACATATGGAATCATGTAGAGATTCTTCAAATAGCCACCCTTTGCCTTGATGACAGCTTTGCACACTCTTGGCATTCTCTCAACCAGCATCACCTGGAATGCTTTTACAACAGTCTTGAAGGAGTTCCCACATATGCAGTGTGCAGGGGTACAGGTTAGTCAAGGTAATTTGTACATGTAGGTAGGGGTGAAGTGACTATGCATAGACAATAAACAGCGAGTAGCAGCAAATGGAGGGGGGGGGGGGGGGCAATGTAAATAGTCTGGTGGCCATTTGAGTAATTGTTCAGCAGTCTTATGGCTTGGGGGTAGAAGCTGTTGAGGAGCCTTTTGGTCCTAGACTTGGCGCTCCGGTACCGCTTGTCGTGCGGTAGCAGAGAAAACAGTCTATGACTTGGGTGACTGGAATCTGACAATTTTATGGGCTTTCCTCTGACAGCGCCTATTATATAGGTCCTGGATGGCAGGAAGCTTAGCCCCAGTGATGTACTGGGCCGTATGCACTACCCTCTGTAGCGCCTTATGGTCAGATGCCGAGCAGTTGCCATACCAGGCGGTGATGCAACCGGTCAGGATGCTCTCGATTGTGCAGCTGTAGAACTTTTTGAGGATCTAGGGACCCATGCCAAATCATTTCAGTCTCCTGATGGGGAAAAGGTATTGTCGTGCCCTCTTCACAACTGTCTTGGTGTGCTTGGACCATGATAGTTTGTTGGTGATGTGAACATCAAGGAACTTGAAATTCTTGACCTGCTCCACTACAGCCCCGTCGATGTTAATGGGGGCCTGTTCGGCCCGCCTTTTCCTGTAGTCCACGATCAGCTCCTTTGTCTTGTTCACATTGAGGGAGAGGTTGTTGTCCTGGCACCACACTGCCAGGTCTCTGACCTCCTCCCTATAGGCTGTCTCATC
Organism: Salvelinus namaycush; assembly: GCF_016432855.1. Classification (NCBI taxonomy): domain Eukaryota; kingdom Metazoa; phylum Chordata; class Actinopteri; order Salmoniformes; family Salmonidae; genus Salvelinus; species Salvelinus namaycush. The sequence continues at coordinate 39,337,083 of NC_052310.1, read as the reverse complement.
GTTGTTGGTGATCAGGCCTACCACTGTTGTGTCGTCCGCAAACTTAATGATGGTGTTGGAGTCGTGTTTGGCCACGCAGTCGTGGGTGAACAGGGAGTACAGGAGGGGCCTAAGTGCACACCCCTGGGGGGCCCCAGTGTTGAGGATCGGTGTGGCAGACGTGTTGTTGCCTACCCTTACCACCTGGGGGAGGCCCGCCAGGAAGTCCAGGATCCAGATGCAGAGGGAGGTGTTTAGTCCCAAGGTCCTGAGCTTAGTGATGAGCTTCGTGGGCACTATGGTGTTAAACGCTGAGCTGTAGTCAATGAACAGCATTCTCACATAGGTGTTCCTTTTGTCCAGGTAGGAAAGGGCAGTGTAGAGAGCGATTGAGATTGCGTCATCTGTGGATCTGTTGGGGTGGTATGCAAATTGGAGTGGGTCTAGGGTTTCTGGGATAATGGTGTTGATGAGCCATGGCCAGCCTTTCAAAGCACTCCATGGCTACCGACGTGAGTTCTACAGGGTGATAATAATTTAGGCAGGTTACCTTCACTTCCTTGGGCACAGGGACTATGGTGGTCTGCTTGAAACAGGTTGGTATTACAGACTCGGTCAGGGAGAGGTTGAAAATGTCAGTGAAGACACTTGCCAGTTGGCCTGCGCATGCTTTGAGTACATGTCCTGGTAATCTGTCTGGGCCCGCGGCTTTGTGAATGTTGACCTGTTTAAAGGTCTTGCTCACATCAGCTATCGAGAGCGTTATCACACAGTCATCTCGTACATGCTTCAGTGTTGCTTGCCTCGAAGCGAGCATAAAAGGCATTTAGCTCGTCTGGTAGGCTCGCGTCACTGGGCAGCTCGCGTATGGGTTTCCCTTTGGAGTCTGTAATAGTTTTCAAGCCCTGCCACATCCGAAGAGCGTCAGAGCCGCTGTAGTAGGATTCAATCTTAATCCTGTATTGACGGTTTGCTTGTTTGATGGTTCGTCTGAGGGCATAGTGGGAATTCTTGTAAGCGTCCGGATTAGTGTCCCGTTCTTGAAAGCGGCAGCTCGATGCAGATGTTGCCTGTAATCCATGGCTTCTGGTTGGGATATGTACGTACGGTCACTGTGAGAAGGACGTCGTCAATGCACTTATTGATGAAGCTGATGACTGAGGTGGTATACTCCTCAATGCCATTGGATGAATCCCGGAACATATTCCAGTCTGTGCTAGCAAAACAGTCCTGTAGAGTAGAATCCGCATCACCTGACCACTTCCGTATTGAACGAGTCACTAGTACTTCCTACTTTAGTTTTTGCTTGTAAGCAGGAATCAGCAGGATAGAATTATGGTCCGATTTGCCAAATGGAGGGCGGGGGAGAGCTTTTTATGCATCTCTCTGTGTGGAGTAAAGGTGGTAGAGTTTTTTCCCCTCTGGTTGCTCATGTGACATGCTGGTAAATTTGGTCAAACTGATTTAAGTTTGCCTGCATTAAAATCCCTGGACACTAGGAGTGCCGCTTCTGGATGAGCATTTTCTTGTTTGCTTATGGCCTTACAGAGTTGGTTGAGTGCGGTCTTAGTGCCAGCATTGGTTTGTGGTGGTAAATAGACGGCTACGAATAATATAGATGAGAACTCTCTTGGTAGATAGTGTGGTATACAGGTTATCATGAGGTATTCTACCTCAGGTGAGCAATACCTTGAGACTTCTTTAATATTAGACATTGCGCACCAGCTGTTATTGACAAATAGACACAAACCGCCCCCCCTAGTCTTACCAGACGTAGCTTCTTCTCTGTTCTGCCGGTGCATGGAAAATCCAGCCAGCTCTATATTATCCGTGTCATCGTTCAGCCACAACTCGGTGAAACATAATATATTACAGTTTTTAATGTCCCGTTGGTACTATAATCGTCATTTTATTTTCCAATGATTGCACGTTAGCCAGTAGAACGGATGGCAGTGGGAGTTTGCCTACGGATTCTCAGAAGGCAGCCCGATCTGCGCCCTGTTTTCCTCCATCTTTTCTTCACACAAATGACGGGGATTTGGGCCTGTTCCCGGGAGAGCAGTAGATTCTTCTCGTCGGACTCGTCAAAGGAAAAAGCTTCTTCCAGTTCGAGGTGAGTAGATCGCTGTTCTGATGTCCAGAAGTTATTTTCGGTCATAAGAGATGGTAGCAGCAATATTATGTACAAAATAAGTTGCAAAATAAGTTACAAACAACGCAAAAAAACTAACTAAATAGCACAGTTGGTAAGGAGCATGTAAAACATCAGCCATCCTCTTCGGCGCCATTTCAACTGATCCTCCCGGTCACGAACACTATCAACTCTTATTGTCAGTAATGATAATTATCAGTAATGATAAGCATGTACGCAAAACCACACACACGCACACGCACACGCACACACGGCTCCAGCACTCTCAGCTGGGGGCTATTTGAAGCCCTCTCATATAATCTCTCAGTGTTCCTAATGAACCTGTCCTCAGTAATAATGATCCTCCCGGTCCTTCAGAGCAGCAAGGACAACCAGCATCGACACTCACTCTGCTGCTGCTGTCCTTTACCGGAGACTAGAAGAGCAAGCCAAGAAACACTGACTGGGAAAGAGAGAGAGAGACTCAAGAGATCGACAACATTTTCACACACCACCTACATCCAATACAGGCAGACAGACTGCAGAGACACATTATTATCTCATACCATCTATAGCCATCCATATTCCCAATCTACTGTGAATTCATAACATGCAACAACAACAACAAAAAAGGCAGTTCTGTACAAAATCCACTGGGCACAGACGTCAACGTCTAGTTTTGATATACATTTGGTTGAGTTGTCAACTAACGGGAATTCATCGTGAAATCAACCAACAAATTCACCATGTCGTTGGATTTAGGTTAAACGTTGGGTGAAAAACAGACGAAATTCCCTTACATTTATAACTTTTGCAAATACAATCCGTTTTCCACATTGATTCAACGTCATCACATTGAATTTTTGGAGGGGGGGTGAAATGACGTGGGAAAAACATTGATTCAGCCAGTTTTTGTCCAGTAGGTGGTCAGTAGGAGGCAGTCTGTATCATGGGTGGTCTGTGTACACTGACTTAACTATTACTGTTTTCCCCCAGGTGAAAAACGGTGGCATAAACAACCTTTGAAAAGCCTTAAAACCTCAGCAGAAATACAGTAGACGAATCCGGACTGGAGCTGTGTGTTTAAACCTCCGATGACTCAACTCCATTAATGCTGCCCACGCAACAATCAGCCACTCAGAGGAACAAGTTAATTGGGATCAATCAGCTCGGAGCTCGGCTCGCTCCCCCTGGGCCAGGCTTAAGGCGAGCACGATCTGAGGGCGATTGCTTAAAAGATTTGTTAACTACGAGGCGGATAGTTTCAGGTGCGAGGTAGAACATGCGCGCGCGGTTGAGGTAAGTTCAAAGTGGGGACTTGCGTAGATGATGCAATCTTCCGCCTAGTGCCCACTGCCTGATGCATTTCTGTTGTTTCTTCATTTCTCCTGACACGACACGTTTACATGACTAGTAATACGGAGGTAAAGAAACAGCACAGCAGTTCAGAAATAATATATTAAGTACCGAAACAGAACGCAACTTTCGCAACTTTATGGGTTGATATAAACTGTATCTTTCAACAATGTAGTGCTGGGAGTACCGGTTGAGTGCCATTATGCAACCCCATGTCAATAAATAGCTAGCCGAGACTATTCTTCACATGTGGACGGATCAGTCCAATAACAGTAGCCCCCCCCCCCCCCCCCCCCCCGCCGGGGTTTACACGGTGCCCAGTCAGAATCCCACTGCACCCAGAACTCTTAACCCAATCAGTAACTTGGACATTGATCACCAGGACTTGTAAGAACTTGGTAATCCTATAAGACTGATACTGAATGCAGCCACACCCAGTTTACCCACAGTTATATTATTCATATTCATCTAGGGAAAGTGCCTTGACGCAAACATACATTTTTCATCGTAGACTTGTGGTGGTCCTTCAGGCGTGCCTGTGCGTGTGTGTGTGTGTGTGTATTTCCCTGCTAGCAGCAGTGGGGAGATACCCGTGTGTGAGTATCTTCGTATGTATGTGTGTGTGTGTATGTGTGTGTGTGTGTGTGTGTGTGTGTGTGTGTGTGTGTGTGTGTGTGTGTGTGTGTGTGTGTGTGTGTAATCAGACAAAAGATTGTACTCACATCGGGGTACTCTTTCACAGGCACAAATAGTTTCTCCTGGAGCTGCACCATGGGGCCCACTGCGTCTGGGAGCTCACTGCTCCGCTTCTCTGTGCTGCCGTTTAGCGTGTCGTTGTACATGTCCTTCCGTACCCGGCTGATCTCTGGCGGACAGGAGGAGAAGCAAACACGTCAGTCAGATGATAGGCAGAACAAAGTTGGTACTGTACAACACCGTTGTAGGCACGCAGACTCCGCAACACAGTGCAAGGCAGATTGGTAAGGATACCAGTCACACCATAACAAAGAAGGACCAAAACGGGGCCATAGACTCGCTCATACAACTACATCATCTGTGGCATAGACTCGCTCATACAACTACATCATCTGTGGCATAGACTCGCTCACACAACTACACCATCTGTGGCATAGACTCGCTCATACAACTACATCATCTGTGGCATAGACTCGCTCATACAACTACACCATCTGTGGCATAGACTCGCTCATACAACTACATCATCTGTGGCAGCAAGGAAATATGCAAGTGTTTTAGGACATCCGTATGAGAGGTATAGGGACAAGCACCTCCCATAGCCATCTCCCATAGCCACCTCCCATAGCCACCTCCCATAGCCACCTCCCATAGCCACCTCCTATAGCCACCTCCCATAGCCACTTCCTATAGCCACCTCCCATAGCCACCTCCCATAGCCACCTCCCATAGCCACCTCCTATAGCCACCTCCTATAGCCATCTCCTATAGCCACCTCCTATAGCCACCTCCTATAGCCTTCTCCTATAGTCACCTCCTATAGTCACCTCCCATAGCCACCTCCTATAGTCACCTCCCATAGCCACCTCCTATAGCCACCTCCAACTGGTCTACAGACATAAGATCTTACCACATCTGCTCTCACCTACACACCTCTGGTCACAGATTAAAGGCCATTATGATGAGAAGACCATGGGCAAACACGCATAAACAACACATCTGTGACAGTCTGCCTGAAAGAATACACTGTTGCAGGAAGACAGCTGGCCACAAACAGGTTTAAAATGCATATGTATGGTTGCAACGTCACTGGGTGGCTTTCGTCTCTAAAGAGTATGAAATGACTTTGATTCCGAATGAATTATTGAGTATCTCTTTCCACCGTCATCCATCTACAACGAGTGTGGAAACGTTCAAGAAGAGCATGAAAACAACAACAAAACAATGCATACCAAGTCATCAGAGCTGTCACCTATCAAGCCTGCCATTTGGAACCCTATTACCGAAAAGAAATACATGTATGCAATCTCACACAGACATATTTTAGATTAGATAACTTCAATCCACCACATCAGTTAATCCAAAAATACACACACACACACACACACACACACACACACACACACACACACACACACACACACACACACACACACACACACACACACACACACACACACACACACACACACACACACACACACACACACACGTTTAAGGAAATGGGTGTCTAATATGCACACACATGTTTAAGGAAATGGGTGTCTATGGCACACACACACACACACACATTTAAGGAATTGGGTGTCTATGGCACACACAAGTTTAAGGAAATGGGTGTCTATGGCACACACATGTTTAAGGAAATGGGTGTCTATGGCACACACACGTTTAAGGAAATGGGTGTCTATGGCACACACACACACGTTTAAGGAATTGGGTGTCTATGGCACACACATGTTTAAGGAAATGGGTGTCTATGGCACACACATGTTTAAGGAAATGGGTGTCTATGGCACACACACACACATTTAAGGAATTGGTTGTCTATGGCACACACATGTTTAAGGAAATGGGTGTCTATGGCACACACATGTTTAAGGAAATGGGTGTCTATGGCACACACACACACACATTTAAGGAATTGGGTGTCTATGGCACACACACGTTTAAGGAATTGGGTGTCTATGGCACACACACACACGTTTAAGGAATTGGGTGTCTATGGCACACACACACACGTTTAAGGAATTGGGTGTCTATGGCACACACACGTTTAAGGAATTGGGTGTCTATGGCACACACACACACGTTTAAGGAAATGGGTGTCTATGGCACACACACACACGTTTAAGGAAATGGGTGTCTATGGCACACACACACACGTTTAAGGAAATGGGTGTCTATGGCACACACACACACGTTTAAGGAATTGGGTGTCTATGGCACACACACGTTTAAGGAAATGGGTGTCTATGGCACACACACACACGTTTAAGGAATTGGGTGTCTATGGCACACACACACATGTTTAAGGAAATGGGTGTCTATGGCACACACACGTTTAAGGAATTGGGTGTCTATGGCACACACACACACGTTTAAGGAATTGGGTGTCTATGGCACACACACGTTTAAGGAAATGGGTGTCTATGGCACACACACACACACACGTTTAAGGAATTGGGTGTCTATGGCACACACACACATGTTTAAGGAAATGGGTGTCTATGGCACACACACGTTTAAGGAATTGGGTGTTTATGGCACACACATACACGTTTAAGGAATTGGGTGTCTATGGCACACACACACATGTTTAAGGAAATGGGTGTCTATGGCACACACACACACGTTTAAGGAATTGGGTGTCTATGGCACACACACACACACGTTTAAGGAATTGGGTGTCTATGGCACACACACACAAACGTTTAAGGAATTGGGTGTCTATGGCACACACACACACGTTTAAGGAATTGGGTGTCTATGGCACGCACACACACGTTTAAGGAATTGGGTGTCTATGGCACACACACACATGTTTAAGGAAATGGGTGTCTATGGCACACACACACACGTTTAAGGAATTGGGTGTCTATGGCACACACACACACGTTTAAGGAATTGGGTGTCAATGGCACACACACACAAGTGTAAGGAATTGGGTGTCTATTACACACACACACACACACACACACACACACACACACACACACACACACACACACACACACACACACACACACACACACACACACACACACACACACACACACACACACACACACACACACACACACACACACACACACACACGTTTAAGGAATTGGGTGCCAACAACAGTTGGAGGCATAAAAAAAAATGACATATACAGCAATTTGAGAAGCTTACTTGAAGGCTACAGAGCAATACCGAAACTCACAATAGACAGCAGACTGGGGAGTCATGTAACCTCTGGCATGACCTCAATAAACAAGTCTAACTGCTGGGCCTGTGGGCCTCGTTTCAGAAACTCTCTGTGGCAGAAAGAAAGATGCCAGAAAGTCAATACTGTAGTACTGCTGACTGAGAGAGGGGAGAAGAGAGAGAGAGAGAGAGAGAGAGAGAGAGAGAGAGAGAGAGAGAGAGAGAGAGAGAGAGAGAGAGAGAGAGACGTAGAGACAGACACAGACAGACAGTCAAACAGACAGACAGGCAGAGGGAGGGGAGGGAGAAACTGAGCAATTAAAAAGAGGGAGAAAGAGAGAGACTGTGAAAAAGAAAAGGAGAAAAATAGGCACATCGGAACAAACGGTGGGAGCTATATGTCATTCACCTGGTCTGTGTGCGCCGCAAAGGAGAAGCAGGGAGATGGAGGACAGATAATCACAGTCAATGACTTTAGATCCATTCTGTCATTTAATGAAGGGGGTAATAACTCTCAATTTCTTAAACGAACGGATATTATCCCCGAGGAGAAAAAGGAGAGAGGGAGAGTGGAGGAATGAGAGAGAGAAGGTAAAAAGCTAGGTAGAGACAAAAGAGAGAAAGAGAGATGAATAGGGAGAGAGAAGAGAGAATGAGATGGAGATAGAATGAGATAGTGAGAGAGAGAGAGATATGGAGAAAGTGCGAGAAAGAGAGAGATAGAGTAAGAGAGAGAGAGCTTTATAATAAGATGGAAAGGATAATTAAAACGACCAACTCTGTTTGTTTCATAAAAGACATGAACTATACCCATCCCTAGCTGCTGCTGCGGCACACACACTGGCTAATTCTATTACAGATGAATCCTCTGATGCAATTCTCAGGGGCAAACCAAGGAGGAGGGAGAGATGGAATTACAATGGAGATGGCTGCCTGCCATATTGCCATGCCTTCTTTACATAGATACACTGATACGCTCACAACATCCATGACTTATTGGTTTCTTCACATAGATACACTGATACGCTCACAACATCCCATGACTTATTGGTTTCTTCACATAGATACACTGATACGTTCACAACATCCCATGACTTATTGGTTTCTTTACATAGATACACTGATACGCTCACAACATCCATGACTTATTGGTTTCTTCACATAGATACACTGATACGCTCACAACATCCCATGACTTATTGGTTTCTTCACATAGATACACTGATACGCTCACAACATCCCATGACTTATTGGTTTCTTCACATAGATACACCCCCCCCACACACACACACACACAGAGGTACAAATGCCTCCTCATTTAGCCTCAGCCTTGACCAGTGTGGCAGGATGGTCCTTGTACAGAGGCCCATCATCATCCTGTATGTCGGGGAGCCCAGTGTGATGGCAGGGTGGGGTTGCAGCTGGTGGAGAGCTATACGAGCCTATTGTAATGGAAGGTGATTTTTGGGACGGTCAAAGCTTAGCATTGTGGGAGAAAACAGCCCTCAGAGAAAACTTCCTTCAAGAGGATCCAGAGGAGTAAATTATACAACACCGACTGTTAGTCCCTCTGAATAAGGGACAAGAGTGTCTGTTAATGGCTAAAATGTACACAAATGTACAACACTGAAACCCTTCTCTACTCTACACCACTTCAGACAAAGCACTGGCTCAAGCAAGTGGTATTGACTAGGAATCATCTGTATTTCAGGTCTCATGAATGCTCTCATGGAATGGCTGCACTTGGTATTGTTGCGATTATTGCTGTGGCTTCATTTTGGGAGATGTCACACACAACAAGTCACTGTAACGTGTGGGAGTAACAGTAACATATAGACACCTAAAAGAAAGAAAGCTCATTTAGATGTGTTGTGGTGTAAGGGGTATTGTCGAGGCATTTGTTAAAGAGGGAAAGGAAACCAACTTTAGAGCATTGCAAAGAATTTCAAATCCAAGGGGCCTTGGGACAGAGCCTGGGGGGATTCCAAACCAAATGATCTTAGTAAATCATCCGGCGTAGTTATACACATAGCTTAGTCCTACATGTGAAATGTCACACTGAATAGGGCTTGTCTGTTATGTACATAAATAACAATCATGTTTTTCTCCCACCCAGCCTCTGGCATGCCACTACTGCCTTTAAAACACTTGAGATGGAGGGGGGGGGGGGGGGGGGGGGTAAGGGCTGAAACATGCAGAAAGGCGATACATTGGCTCCCTTTCAGCTTTTATTTTCTCCCTACCATGGACGCCACACAGCACTGCTGTTTCAAGCTCTCAGATGAAATAGAGCTCAGGGCCGTATAAGAAGTCAACCCCAGCTAATGCAAGTGGAAGGGGAAATGTAGGGACAAAATATTTCTAAGTTCATTTTAATGGATGATTTGAGGGAAACGATGTGCTCTTATAAAAAGCATGCTGGGTAATTTAATTAAATTGTCAGATTCATATTTGACCGTGAGCAGATGTTTATTGATGCTAGGAATGTCTTGATTTATGAGACATACATCGGTGTGAATGAATTGTGTGTGTATGTTTGGTTGTACTTTCTTTTGGCCAGTTCCTGAGTGTTGTCCAGTGGTCAGACTAGGCCACAGTCCTGAGGATGATTAAACTGTCACTGGTGATTTATGGACAGCGTTATTACAGCGTTTTAAACCAGTTTTTTCTTTTTGTGATTTGTCAGCTTTCTAAACCCCTCTGAATTCAATCAATTTCCTGCTATGGCCTGAAGGGCAACTCCTACTGCACTCCTGAGCACACAACGCTGCCACCTGCCTATGTGGACACACACACACTTTAGCTCGCGCCCACAGACACACTTGTGACCACACGCACGCACATGCTCACGCACACACACAATCACACAATCACACACACACACACACAATCACACACACACACACACACACACACACACACACACACACACACACACACACACACACACACACACACACACACACACACACACACACACACACACACACACACACACATTTAGTTCAAGAAGGTAACGTTACATTTTCTCTACTAAGGAACAGTGCCAATCTGACAAGGATATGATGACTTTTGCGATGCACATCCAAGTGATCCTGAGAGAGAGAGAGAGATGTAAGCTGAGTAACCCTACGCCGAATCAATACACCCAGATGAATTTACCCTCCAATTCAACACCATCTGCCACATATATCGGCGGCAATCAGCCTCAGCTTTCCTGAACATCACAAACTATTAGCCTATATAGCCTCAGAACAAATGACTCTCACAGGCACAAGCTTTCATCCACAAACCCTTAACCATCTCACCACATCAAACACCTTAAACAGTTGCTCGTTCAATAAACAGAATAAAGCAAAATAATAAAATAATAAATAAATAAATATAGGGTCCTGGTGAACGTCAAACTGAAACATCAACAGCTGCGAATGCCTCTGTTCAATTAGCAGCCTGGAGGACACACGCCAACTTGTACCATGCGATTGATCAGATTACTGAAAAAGCAGCTGGTGAGTTTACCGTGCTTTAACTGAGACTACGTGGGGCTTCTCAGCTGATCCCCAGTACGTGAGATCAGTTTATCAGATGCATTGTGTGTGTGTGTGTGCACGCGTGCGTGTGCATGTGTGTGTGTCCGTAATCAGCTGGCGCCCTACGCGGGTCGCGTTCTTCACAAGATTGATACGATATGATATCTCTGTCCTTTATGAGAAGGGCAACACACACACACACACACACGTCCAGATAGGAGATAAAACAGAGACATGGAGAAAGGCAAAAAAAGACAAAAAAGCCACAAAAAAAAAACAAGTGTGAGGAAGATGTGCACACAGAAAAGAGAAGGAAGTGAGAGACACTGAGACAGAGAGAAAACGAGAGCATGAGAGCATGAGATACAGACAGAGTGCGAGACAGAGACAGAGAGAGTATCGTCCCGACACCCTTCTGTGTTAGTAATTACGGGGCTCTGTGAGTGGCGACCACATCGAGAGTGAAGGTTCAGTCTGGGGGGGGGGGGGCGAGCGCTCAAACAGAGATGCCATCTGGAACTGCGCTTTCTGCAGAATAATAATTCTCCTCCTTCTCACCCTTCGCTCCCTCCCTCTCTCTACAGTGTACCTGCTTTGTGTCCACCTACAGAGGTCTGATCGCAGCTAAATCAACCCATCACAAGTTGGACTTCAGCTCCAGTGGTATGTGATGATGCCATCTCGGGGGGGGGGGGGGGGGGACGACGACGACGACGACAAATAGGGAGATACATCTCGGGGGTCTGTTTCTTTGGGGCACGAGGTGCCATATTTAGATGCCCAAACATCGGGCAGCAGCTCATATCCCACTGTCGCTGTTGACTCTGGGGCCCGCTGGGCGCAAACCAGCTGTGCCCTAATGAAAGCCTCCTGAAATCCCTCGCTCCGATTCTGCCGTCACACGCTCCGAAAATGAGCAGGGACACTCGAGCAGCGGAAATCCCTGTCACGAAGAAGAGAAGAGGAGGAGGAGGAGGAGAAAGGAGGAAGAGAAAGGAGGGGGGAGGAGGGGGGGGGATGCTTACTCTGCACTGCCTGCTCTGGCACATACCCACTTCAATTAGCTCAGTGTGGCGGAGTGGTGGAGCTAGCAGAGCCTAGTAGCAGACCCAGTGGAGTATTTCTGAAAGCGCCTGTACGCTGGTGCAGACGGCTGCCATGCACGGTCTGATCAGGGAGACAGGGCTGACAGATCTCATCATCCACCCTGCTGCCTAATCACAGACAGCAGCGACTGCACACACACACACAGATGGATACACAAGCACGCACATACACACACACATAATATCTACAGTAATATAGCAAGGCTGGTGCCTGTGTGATACACTGTACCGTGATTAGGGCAGGAGCTCAGACAATTATTCCAGGTCAGTTTGTGCACCGGTATATGCAATATGTACAGTGCATTCGGAAAGTATTCAGACCCCTTGACTTCTTCCACATTTTGTTTACGTTCCAGCTTTATTCTAAAATTGATTCAATTGTTTTTTTCCCCTTCATCAATCTACACACAATGCCCCATAATGACAAAGCAAACATACGTTTTTAGAAAATGTTGTAAATGGAGAGAAAAAATAAGAACTGAAATATCACATTTACATAAGAATTGATCAGACCAGAGAATCTTGTTTCTCATGGTCTGAGAGTCTTTAGGTGCCTTTTGGAAAACTCCAAGCAGGCTGTCATGTGCCTTTTACTGAGGAGTGGCTTCCGTCTGGCCACTACCATAAAGGCCTGATTGGTGGAGTGCTGCAGAGATGGTTGTCCTTCTGGACAATCTCCACAAAGGAACTCTGGAACTCTGTCAGAGTGACCATCGGGTTCTTGGACAGCTCCCTGACCAAGGGCCTTCTCCCCTGATTGCTCAGTTTGGCTGGGCGGCCAGCTCTAGGAAAAGTCTTAGTGGTTCCAAACTTCATCCATTTAAGAATGATGGAGGCCACTGTGTTCTTGGGGACCTTCAATGCTGCAGAAATGTTTTGGTACCCTTCCCCAGATCTGTGCCTCGACACAATCCTCTCTCGGAGCTCTACGGACAATTCCTTCGACCTGATGGCTTTGACATGCACTGTCAACTGTGAGATCTTATATAGACAGGTGTGTGCCTTTCCAAATCATGTCCAATCAATTGAATTTACCACAGGTGGACTCCAATCAAGTTAAAGAAACATCTCAAGGATGATCAATGGAAACAGGATGCACCTGAGCTCAATTTCAAGTCTCATAGCAAAGGGCCTGAATACTTACGTAAATAAGGTATGTGTTTTTTTATTTGTAATACATTTGCAAAAATTTCTATAAACCTGTTTTCGCTTGGTCATTATGGGGTATTGCGTGGAGATGGATGAAATACAATTTTTCAGAATTTCAGAATAAGGCTGTAACGTAACAAAATGTGGAAAAAGTCAAGGGGTCTGAACACTTTCCGAATGCACTGTATGTATAAGGTAGTATTGAATGTGTTTGTATGTGTGTAAGTGCATGGGTATTGTCACGGATCCCTCCGGAACTTTCATTACGCACACCTGACCCCTATTCCCAGTGATTAGTAATTGTATAAGTGTGCCCTTGGTTTACCATTGTCCTGTCGATTATTGTTACAAGAATAAATCAAATCAAATTTTATTTGTCACATGTGCCGAATACAACAGAGAAATGCTTATTTACAAGCCCTTAACCAACAGGTTTTTTTAAAAAGAGAGAAGAAAAAAATATATAAAGAGCAGCAGTAAATAACAATAGCGGGGTTATATACAGGGGGTACCGGTACAGAGTCAATGTGTCAATGTGCGGGGGCACCGGTGTTGAGATATTTGAGATAATTATGTACATGCAGGTAGGGTTGTTAAAGTGGCTATGTAATAACAGAGATAATAACAGAGAGTAGCAGCAGCGTAGTGGGTGGGGGGGTGCAAATAGTCTGGGTAGCCATTTGATTAGCTGTTCAGGAGTCTTATGGCTTCGGGGTAGAAGCTGTTTAGCAGCCTCTTGGACCTAGACTTGGTGCTCCGGTACCGCTTGCCGTGCGGTAGCAGAGAGAACAGCCAATGACTAGGGTGGCTGGAGTCTTTGACACCGCCTGGTATAGAGGCACTGGATAGCAGGAAGCTTGGCCCCAGTGATGTACTGGGCCGTACGCACTACCCTCTGTAGTGCTTTGCGGTCGGAGGCCGAGCATTTGCCATACCAGGCAGTGATGCAACCCGTCAGGATGCTTTCGATGGTGCAGCTGTAGAACTTTCTGAGGATCTGAGGACCCATGCCAAATCTTTTCAGTCTCCTGATGGGGAATAGGTTCTCTCAAATAACCTATTACGCATTCCTGCGCCTGTCTCCCGAATCATTCATACCAACGTGACAGGTATACTGTAGCAAGCTGCTTTTGAGCAGTTGCTGCCTCAGGAGGTGCTAACACAAAGGAAATTATGATTCTCAGTGGTGATGGCTAATGTGGGCCAGCAGAGAGGATTGTGCTGGGCTGAGCATGGAGGGAAGCATATGGACACAGCGCAACAGTGACATGGATGCCACATGCCCCGGGGCTGGCCTGACGGGCTCACTGCCATCTCTCTACAGGCCTGGGCAAAAACAAACTGGAGGAAAGACACACAGATAGACACTGAATTAGAGTGACACCTGAGCCATGGCCTGTTCATCCCGCTACCATCTAGAAGGCGGAGACAGTACAGATGCATCAAAGCTGAGAATGAGAGACTGATAAACAGCTTCTATCTCCAGGCCATCAGACTGTGAAACAGTTACCACTAGCTGGCTTCTGCCCTGAACCTTAGACACTGTGACTAGCCGGCTACCACCCACTACTCTACCCTGTACCTTAGAGACTGCTCCTTTTACTAATGTTGACATACTGTTTTACACACTTTATATGTATATACTGTATTCTAGTCATGGTTCATTCTATAGAACTACTGCTGTACACACCTGTTCTATTCACATACTGTCCGTACTGTCTATAAACACACAATTATATATATTCATATTCCGGACTCTGACATTGCTAATTCATTTCTTTCTTTTGTAGTTTTTTATTATTATGTGTGTATTGTTTTGTGTTTCTAGGCATTACCGCACTGTTGGAGCTAGAAACATAAGCATTTCACTGCACCTGCGATAAGATCTGCAAATCTGTGTACGTGACCAGTGAACTAGGATTTGATTTGAGATACTGAGAGACACTGAGACAGAGTAAGACACTGATGCTATGAGATACTGAGCTAATGTTAGACACTCAGAGACATTGAGCTAATATGAGACGCTCAGAGACATTGAGCTAATGCGAGACGCTCAGCGACATTGAGCTAATGCGAGACGCTCAGAGACATTGAGCTAATGCGAGACGCTCAGCGACAATGAGATAATGTAAGAGACTCAGAGAGACACTGAGCAAATGCGAGACTGTGAGATACTGAACAGGCCACATTTGGTTCATTTACAACTATGGTTGAAGCTTGCACAAACATTAGTAGGCAGTTATGCTGGAACGTGGTCCGATTTAGCCACACAGCTAAGGCAAATATACGAGATACAAACTGCGCTCAGTGATTTCCTTTCTGGATGAACACAGCAACATACTGATGAAACTCCAGTTCCTGCGCTGTTCTGCATGCTCTGGCTTAGGCTGACATAATTGGGTTGGGCTGTCACGAGACATGCGGTTTTAATGGTTTAATGCTTGTTAATGAGTGGCCGCAGGTATCACATGTTTTGAGGATGGGAGGTCGGACGGAGGATCCGTCCAAATTATCGGCAAACATTATCAGCTAGCTCTAAGAAAAAGATTCAAAAATTCAGAGCCTAAATAAAACGATTTAGTGTTGCACATCTGGACAAAAATAAAAATTCAGGACCGAAATCACATGTTGTGAGCAGTATGAGAACTCAGCTTAACACATCCAAAAGAGATCATTCACACTTCTCAACCTCAATGTTCCAACTAAAGATCGGCCTACAGTATTTCAACTAATCTAACATCTTGCAGCCAAAATTTAAGACACTTATAATCCACCTTCAAAAGAGTAAAGAATCATCTCTCTCTCCTTTGAGCCCTTAGTGAGCCGAGATAATTGAGGTCAAGGATTGCTCATTTTTCACAGCCGGGTCTTGGTGCTCTTTATCAGCATTAAACTAGGCGGTCTAATAGATGGTTCATTAGGTGGATACCTTTGAATGTCCTTTAGAGTGGACTTGGGCACCAGCCCAGAACATTTCAAAATCACCTCAGAAAGTGATGAGATTCAAATGAGAAAATAAGGAACCTCCAACTCCTACCACACCTTGAACTTTGAGCTGCTGACAGAGGGGAAACACATCAATCTTTTAGATTCCACAAGCAAACAACAATTCCAGAATGTGTTGAAGCGTTAACTTTGTGTCGAGAAGTGGAAGAAAAATAGCCCGTGCTCAAAAGAGGCTGACGCAGAAGACCTACAGTCTTGAAAGGTTGAAGCACTCACAGTTTTACAGCGCTATTCTTTATTGGCTTTTGAAATGAATTACAGCAGGGTAATTAACATTGCAGTATCCGTACAGGTGGTCCAGTCTAACTTATGCGCTTTGATTTGAAAAGCAAGGGTAGACAGCGAGCCATCATTTGACATAAGCTAAAAAATGAGGTCACACGTTGCCTGAGCATTTCAACTTTTTCACGTTTCAATAAATAGGTTTCATCCATTTTTTTTCACATGCTCTTTTTCATGCCCACCCCTTAGTCCTCCACCCCATCCCTCCACATCTCCCCCCCACCACACAGCCGTAATACTGTAACCCTGCGGATGACTTACTTACTCAACGTTCCGTGGTAGAAAGGGGTTTCAATTGCAGAGAGTGATTTTAAAATGAGAAATGTGAACGCATTATAGAAGTACACACTGATGTATTCTCGCATAATGCTGGCATCGCAGGGAGAACGGAATAATGATGCGCATTAATACAGAGAGCTGCTAAAGCCGAAGCGGTCTCCTCTACGGAATAGAGAGATTGATTGTCTCGTGAGATGAGTGTTTAGTCTTGTGAAGGGATAACTAAACTAATAGCACGTTGACCCAGTGACCTTTGGCTGTTGTGGGTAGATCCAAGGTCTTAAGATCGGAGTGATCATTTATAGATCTTTCTTTAGTAAAAAAAAATAAAAAAAAATAAAAAAAAGTATTTCACTTTTTGTATGTCATCACTTTTAAGTTGGATTCGTTTGTTAAAGGCAGTCGCTCTGTAATTCTTTAGAATCTAAGACGTAAATGGCAAAAAGGACAGTCAAAAAAATCTATCATAAGAAACAAGGTTTTGAAGTGTCCTAAATCTAGGAGATATAAGAAAACACAGGAAATATATATATATACACACAGTACCAGTAAAAAGTTGACACACATACTCATGGGGCAGCAGGTAGCCAAGAGGTTAGATCGAATCCCCAAGCTGACAAGGTAAACAATCTGTCGTTCTACCCCTGAGCGAGGCAGTTAACCCACTGTTCTCCGGGTGCCTGAAGATGTGGATGCCGATTAAGGCAGAGCCCCGCACCTCTCTGATTCAGAGATGTTGGGTTAAATGCGGAAGACAAATTTCAGTTGAATACATTCCAGGGTTTTTCTTTATTTTACTATTTTCAACATTGTACAATAATAGTGAAGACATCAAAACTATGAAATAACACATATGGAATCATGTAGTAACCCACAAAAGTGTTAAACATATTTAAGATTCTTCAAAGTAGCCATACTTTGCTTTGATGACAGCTTTGCACACTCTTGGCATTCTCTCAACCAGCTTCATGGGGTAGTCACCTGGAATGCATTTCAATTAACACAAGGAAGGGGTGGTATACAGAAGATAGCCATATTTGGTAAAAGACCAAGTCCATATTATGGCAAGAAGAGCTCAAATAAGCAAAGAGAAATGACAGTACAGCATTACTTTAAGACATGAAGGTCAGTCAATCCAGAAAATGTCAAGAACTTTTAACGTTTCTTCAAGTGCAGTTGCAAAAACCATCAAGCACTATGATGAAACTGGCTCTCATGAAATGGGAGATGAAGACCCAGAGTTACCTCTGCAGCAGAGGATAAGTTCATTAGAGTTACCAGTCTCAGCAATTGCACCCCAAATAAATGCTTCACAGAGTTCAAGTAACAGAAACATCTCAACATCAACTGTTCAGAGGAGACTGCATGAATCAGGCCTTCGTGGTTTAATTGCTGTAAAGAAACACTACTACAGGACACCAATGATAAGAAGAGACTTATCAAGAAACACAAGCAATGGACATTAGACCGGTGGAAATCTGTCCTTTGGTCTGATGAGTCCAAATGTGCGATTTTTGGTTTCAACAGCCGTGTCTTTGTGAGACGCAGAGGAGGTGTGATGGTGTGGGGGTGCTTTGCTGGTGACACGGTCTGTGATTTATTTAGAATTCAAGGCACACTTAACCAGCATGGCTACCACATCATTCTGCACGATACACCATCCCATCTGGTTTGCGCTTAGTGGGACTATCATTTTTTTTTCAACAGGACAATGACCCAAAACACACCTTGAAGGCTGTGCAAGGGCTATTTGACCAAGAAGGAGAGTGATGGAGTGCTGCATCAGATGATCTGGCCTCCACAATCACCCGACCTCAACCCAATTGAGATGGTTTGGGATGAGTTGGACCCCAGAGTGAAGGAAAAGCAGCCAATAAGTGCTCAGCATGTGTGGAAAATCCTTCAACCCCTGTTGGAAAAGCATTCCAGCTAAAGCTGGTTGAGAGAATGCCAAGAGTGTGCAAAGCTGTCACCAAGGCAAAGCGTGGCTACTTTGAAGAATATAACATCTAAAATATATTTTGATTTGTTAAACACTTTTTGGTTACTACATGATTCCATATGTGTTATGTCATAGTTTTGATGTCTCCACTATTATTCTACAATGTAGAACATAATAAAAATAAAGAAAAACCCTTGAATGAGTAGGTGTGTCTAACCTTTTGACTGGTACTGTATATATATTATGTTTTACAAATACAGTGCCTTCGGAAAGTATTCAGACCCCTTTACTTTTCCCACATTGTTACGTTACAGCCGTATTCTCAAAAAATAGACCTCAGCAATCTACACACAACACCCCATAATGACAAAGTGAAAACAGGTTTGTAGAAATGTTGGCAAATGTATTAAAAGTAAAAAACAGAAATACCTAATTTACATACTATTCAGACCCTTTGCTATGAGACTCAAAATTGAGCTCAGGTGCATCATGTTTCCATTGATCATCCTTGAGATGTTTCTACAACTTGATTGGAGTCCACCCGTGGTAAATTCAATTGATTGGACATGATTTGGAAAGGCACACACCTGTCTATATAAGGTCCTACAGTTGACAGAGCATGTCAGAGCAAAAAAAAAACGAGGTTGAAGAAATAGTCTGTAGAGTTCCAAGACAGGATTGTGTTGAGACACAGATCTGGGGAAGGGTACCAAAAAATGTCTGCAGCATTGAAGGTCCCCAAGAACACAGTGGCCTTCATTTTTAAGTGGAAAAAGTTTGGATCCACCAAGACACTTCCTAGAGCTGGCCACCTGGCCAAACTGAGGCGCCTTGGTCAGAGAGGTGACCAAGAACCCAATGGCCACTCTGACAGAGCTCTAGAGTTCCTCTGTGGAGATGGGAGAACCTTCCAGAAGGACAACCATCTCTGCAGCACTCTACCAAATCTGGCCTTTATGGTTGAGTGGTCAGACAGAAGCCACTCCTCAGTAAAAGGCACATGACTGCCCACTTGGAGATTGCCTAAAGGCACCTAAAGACTCTCAGACCATAAAAAACAAGATTATCTGGTCTGATGAAACCAAGATTGAACTCTTTGGCCTGAATGCCAAGCATCACGTCTGGAGTAAACCTGGAACCATCCCTACGGTGAAGCATGGTGGTGGCAGCATCATGCTGTGGGGATGTTTTTCAGCAGCAGGGATAGAGGGCAATATCAACGGAGCAAAGTATAGAGAGATCCTTGATGAAAACCTGCTCCAGAGCGCTCAGTACCTCAGACTGGGGTGAAGGTTCACCTTCCAACAGGACAACGACCCTAAGAAGACAGCCAAGACAACGCAGGAGTGGCTTTGGGACAAGTCTCTGAATGTCCTTGAGTGGCCCAGCCAGAGCCTGGACTTGAACTTGATCAAACATCTCTGGAGAGACCTGAAAATAGCTGTGCAGCGACACACCCCATCCAACCTGACAGAGCTTCAGAGGATCTACAGAGAATAATGGGATAAACTCCCCAAATACAGGTGTGCCAAGCTTGTAGAATCATACCCAGTAAGACTTGAGGCTGTAATCACTGCCAAAAGTGCTTCAACAAAGTACTGAGGAAATGGTCTGAATACATATGTAAATGTGATATTTAAATTTAAGAAATTGCAAAAATCTCTACAAATCTGTTTTTGCTTTGTCATTATGGGGTATTGTGTGTAGATTGGTGAGGGGAAAAAAAGATTTAATCAATTTTAGAATAAAGCTGTAACGTAACAATGTGAAAAAAGTCAAAGGTCTGAATACTTTCCGAAGGCACTGCACAAACTACCTTCATACTTCCGTTTGTATTTTTAAACCGGTACCGGTTACCTTCAGAAGAGTCATGTTACACTTGTGGGGGTCATAGAGAACACCATTGTGTTCGTGAGAGTCTCCCCTTTTCAGAGTGGTCATAATAGCAGTAGCGGTGCATGGGTAAAATAACTGGGGAAGCCCAGACGGCATCAGATAGATGGCCTACACATAGAGCGACGGAGGGGCGCTGTTTCCGCTCGCTCGGATGCTTTCTCCTGTGAGATACATTCAGCCTCTTGCGAATTGAAGGAATGACCAATGACCCAAAATGACCCCAAAAAAGAGATCTCTTAACTTAAACTGACGGATTTTGATGTGGATTTCTTATTATGCTACTTAGATTGACGCACCGGTGCGTCAATCGACTCTAGGGGGTTTAAAGGGATGAGGGAAAGCCTCTATCGCTTCACGCGACTGACCTGGTAGGGACCTGCCCTCTATCTATGATGAGCCAATATCATACATAGTCTATCTGCCACAGCGGTCAGGTTGAGGTACTCTAGCTGTAATTCTAACCTCTTGATACAGACTGAATACAGAGGGTGAGATGTGCTTTTTAAACATGTACAAAAGATGTCACAGGTTCTGACGCAAGCATAGACAACAACACACCGTATCAACTAACCGAAAAAACACAGGCTTCGCCATCTTTATCCCTAAGGTACCCTTCTCCCCATCCCTCCTAATGCTGCAGTGCATACCCTACGTAAGAGACGGAACAGTTACTCCACAACACAGGGACAGGATCTGAATCAATTGAATTTGAGCCCCCCGCCAAAACCCTACTTCACTTCTGAAATTAATTAATTACTCCAATTATGTGATGAATAGAACCACTTAGTCTAATTGTGAGATGAGTTGGAAGGTTTCTCTGGTCTCTCTGGGACTCCTTGATGCTTGAGAGAGAGAGAGAGGGAGAGAGAGAGAGAGAGAAAAAGAGAGAGAGAAAGAGAGAGAGAGAAAGAGAGAAAAAGAGAGAGAGAGAGAAAAAGAGAGAGTAATAAGGCCAGACGGAGATAGAAGAGAGAAAGAGACAGTGAGTCAGAGGCAGACACACAGTCACAACATGACGAGATATAAGGAGACTACACCTGAGATCAACCATCAACCTGCATCCTTCCGCAACGTTTAATGGCGAAGAGGAGACCTTGGAATGATCCCTCTGTGTGTGTTGATTACCACTCCCTGACGCAGCCAGCTCCTGTCTCTCTGGGACGCTGAGTGCGTTTAACGACCCCTGTTAGAGTCTTCTTCCTGTCACGCTAGTGAACCACTAACTATCCTGGGGAAGTAAACTTGTTTCTTGTTAACCGTCACTCTAGTGAAACATATGAACTCTTCAATGTGGTTTCCCAGGGTCGTTTCATGTGCTAGTGGTCCATATCAATAGAAAAGACAATAACAGCTAGCTAATAACTCAATGAAGATAAATGAGTTGTCAAACACTTTGGATACAGTTAATGTGGGCAATTCATTTTGGTTAAACAAAACATACAGTAGTGGCACCCAGTGGGGTCTCTCTCTCACTCACACACACACACACACACACACACACACACACACACACACACACACACACACACACACACACACACACACACACACACACACACACACACACACACACACACACACACACACACACACACACACACACACACACACACACACCTTAAAAGTTATTCATCATAAGCTCCTTGGCCTTGCTCTCTCACAGATCCTTCTTCTACTAACCTCTCCTCCCATCCATTTGAGTGTGTATTGGGGCTGGGGCATACAGAGTAGAGTACCAGAGTACCTATAGCAGTGATTCAATTCATCACCTTTATTACAGAGCGGAGCAGCCCTGCATGGCTGGCTGCACTGACGGTCCATTGAGAGCATTCATCTGCACTAACAGCGGCATCAGTCTGCGCATCAGTACGCAGCTGTGTCGTCTGCTCTGGGCCACCGCGCAGACACATCACTCACAGATGACAGCTCAGGGCTGGGCTCAGTGCTCAGATGAGGGGGCTCATCTCACATACCCAGTAATGACTGGGACAACTTTTACCTGAGTCATATGGTCACTGATACTTTCTGACCATGACGATCTAGACATGGTTCGGTAGTAATGTCACTGAAACTGACGTACTGACCACAATCGCCTGCCCAGGACACACCTAGCTAGTATT
Organism: Salvelinus namaycush; assembly: GCF_016432855.1. NCBI lineage: Eukaryota > Metazoa > Chordata > Actinopteri > Salmoniformes > Salmonidae > Salvelinus > Salvelinus namaycush. The sequence continues at coordinate 39,314,422 of NC_052310.1, read as the reverse complement.
ATTAATAATCCAAGTGGTTCTGTGATGAGTTACCTTGCCGCACTTGAACGTCACTGGAGAAAAGCACAAACTAATAGCAAGTACACTAAGTATACACACACAATAGCCTTTTTCCTTGTGGAGACTGGCGAAATGCCTCACACTAGCCTCACACTAGAAATGTCCTTGTTTTACTATCCTTTTGAGGACTCACACACACACACACACACACACACACACACACACACACCCGCACACTCTCCCCATGCACACACAATCTATTATCAGTTCTCAGTCACAGCCGTTGCACACAGGTGCACCGGGGTTATCAGACAGCCATCTCCTACAAACGCATCCTCTGTGGGATGAGATATAGCCCTCCATCACCACCAGTGATGCGGCTGCGTTTCCATACTCATTTATCTCTTTTCATTCTTCACCGCAGACCACAGCAGATCACAACAGAGGAGAGAAGAAAACACCGACTTGGAGCGTCACGTATGATCAACGTTGCGGCCAAGCACAAGCTGTAGATGATATTTTATACGCCAGCCCTCTCCGCCCCCCCCCCCCCTCTAGAAAGCGGCATAACGCTGAGGTGTGCAAAACCCAGTGATTTAGCGTCGCTCGGCTGATACCGGCAATGGAAAAGCACAGCTACAGACTGGCGCTATGAGGATATTGTATACTAGGTGAATTCACCCTCCCTATAACAAATCCGATTGTACACATTACCGCAGATGCATACGTGTAGCCAGATCACGCAAGGAATAATCCATCCCACTCTATTACTGTAACACTGCCCACTGGGCACACACTGGTCGAATCAACGTTGGCTCCATGTCTTTTGAATGAAATGACGTTGAACCAACGTGTAATAGACGTTGAATTGACGTCTGTGCCCAGTGGTTGGCGTCACTCACTAATCCAGTCCGCATACAGTGAACGCACGTGGAACATAGGCTAAATCAATTGATGATTGGAATTATTATTATTTACAAAATGTCCTGTTGATCAAATAGAACACACACATGCACCTGCACAGGCACACACAGCTAAGGGGAATGGTGTGTGTGTGTGGGGGGGGGGGGCTGAGTCAACTACACCTCAGCTACATGTCATTTGTGGTATTATTGGAGGTCAGACCTGAGTGTGCTAGTGGAAGTGAAACTAGTGTCTCAATCCACCCCACGGTCTATCTGGCCAAAGGGTGCGTGCACTGACTCAGATATCTCTCTGTCTGTCTGCACATCACATCCCAGCACTTAGACAGACCTGGCTTATCAGCCACATACAGAACAGACTAACAGGAAGACACAAACTGACAGCAACGCTCGCAAATGTACACTTGCGAACCCACTCGGACTCGCACGCTCACGTGCAGGCACGCACACGGGAAATGATCTGATTTGCGTGATGTGTACTATACGACTGAGTGATGAAGAGTCTCTGTAAATTGGCCATCCAATTAGTGCTGAGACCGTAGGCACGCTTTTCTCAGTTCTAATCCTAGTGCCTAGTATTGAGCACAGCCATGCAGTGAAAGGGGAAGTGAAGGAGAGAGTTCTTCAGAATAGTGTACAGTGCATCGAAACTCGAATGTACTACGGGGGCTTTACATGTGCCATATTGTACTTCTTAAGCAGCTGTACTATCACACAATATCACACGGTGTGTGTGTGTGTGTGTGTGTGTGTGTGTGTGTGTGTGTGTGTGTGTGTGTGTGTGTGTGTGTGTGTGTATCCTATGGTCCCTGGGAATGTATTCACGTTAGGCCTACGTTTCTCTTTCTTGTGCGTCCTGTGGAATAAATACAGAAATCTTTCCAGATGAGCGGGAGTGCTGTGCGAAGCGGAGGGATCGGCTTTCCTCACACACAGCTGCGTTCCAGCACCACCCAAACCCTCCGCTCCTCACCCCCCCCCCCCTCACTCACACCAGCATGGCCTGCAGCTCCATCAAGCACCGACGCTTCAGACCGAAACCAACGCGAAAAGCAGGAACTCGTGAGCGAGAGCGTCCGTGATTAACCCGGCCCACTAGACAAGTTAGACCCCTTCGAGAACACGTGGGCGGAGACTGTGGGGCCTCTCGTCTGAGCTGAGAATCAAATGGTTAAGGATGGTGATTTGTGAACATATGACATGACAGATTGACAATAATATGCGGGGACATCCACTTTGGCTAAGTTGGGTGTGTTTCTCCTTCACGGCCTAGCCCTGAATCAGCTGCAGTATAACATAGCCTTCCACTGACCACATGACAAACAGCAAAACTCTACAGAAAGCACTTGTTTTGCACACATATGGTAAATTAGATTTGACGTGGGCGGTTAGACGTTCTTAAAGGTGTGTTAGAAACCTTACCTCTCACTAAAAATACCAATATTTTCTTCACGTGACAAGATGAGAGAAACACCTGGGTAATGTTCAGAACGAAAACAATTGGGAACGTTGCAGATAGGAATACCTCCAATAGAGCCGATTCCTTATTCTACATGTCAGAGATTCATGACTGTTCTAAATAGCATATTTCTGTCTGAACGTTCTAAAACGTTGTGTCCTGCTGAACGCGCCCTTGAAATAGGAGGCGGAGGTATAGGTCTACGGCAGGGGTCCCGTGACAGTTTTGTTATTTTCAAAAAAATACTGGTCAAAAATGATATAATTCAGCTAAAAATGGGTGTAATTTATGAAAATCTTTCCCCAAATATTCCCACAAATAAAAAAAGAGACATGTGATCGTTTCTCAATGTAATCAAGGTATGACAATATTTTGGGGGACTTAGTTGTGGTCAATTAATTATAATTATTATTATTTTCTGGCTCCCCGACCATTCGCTCTGATGAAAATTGGCCCGTGGCTAAATATAGTTGACTACCCCTGGTCTAGGGTCTAGGAATTGCGCAATTCTACCTGTGGACATTACGCAGTCAATTGTCACGTTCCCCACCACCAATACTGTAGGATATAACCCAAATAAACGAATTCACTGGCACCTCATGCACGCTAAGAAAATCTCCTGAACTCACCAAAATATTTCTGAAATTGCTGGCATATAGCCTATGAAGGCAACGCAAGGCAGGCTGCCATAGTGAATGGGTATGCAATGCCTTGCGATTAATAGAAAATCATACAATCTCAAAAAGAGGATCATCACTTCAAATAAAACCTCACAGGGTCTAATGAGGCATGTAAAAGTTTGATATATATAAAATAGTTTAGTAGGCCTAAATAATTTAAAAAGTGAAAGGTAGCAGAATGAGGGGAAAATGGTACCCAAAGAGATGGGCGATAAAATAAGATGAAGACGAAACCCGGTGGGAGCCCCCTGGCGCCTCATCCACCAAACCCCCAACAGTCTCTCTAGCACTCCAACTCACACGCACTATTGCCTATCTATATCAACTAGAATATACATTGTTGAAGGACACCAAATAAATAAACACGAAATGTAGTTATTGTTTCACTAATATTCTCTAATATTTTCAGGGGGAAATCGTTTTTATTTTTTTAAAGACGGTTTGGAGTGAGAAATGTTTCACTCTTCATTGCGCTCTGAGGATAACGGTGCAATTGGTTACAATATTGGCTGTGTAGGTAGGGACAAAGTATTAAACATTTCTTTTAAAAAACAATGTCTTAAATGCAGACAAATGTTGGACTTTTCCCTCCACCTCATGCATTGTGTGTTACCTTGAAATCGAGTCCAAAAGCGATGTCTAGTTTAGGTTAACTCTAAAATAACTCTGAAGAATACGCGAATCACCAAACAGATTGTAATCTTTCTTTCTATTTAGGTAGGCTAGGGTTTCACCTTTTAATCAAATGTTTTATGTCAACATGAGTGGGATTAAAGCACGCAAGAATACAAGTACTGGTGTGCTCTTCGGGTGAAACGTCTGAAGGTTGGGAGGCTTGCATAAAACGAATGCAAACCAGGCTATTGGGAACTATTCAGAACTGGAGACTAGCCTACTGCTGTGTCTGCATTGATGTAATGATTTTTCCAATGATGACAACACATTCACGTCTCTGTAAAATACATTGCTTATGATTTCAGTCCACAGAGGCATAAAAATGCTCCCAACGTCGACCTATGTAAAAAGGAAGGGAGACAGCACTTTCACTATGAGAGAATACGTATGTGGGATCCATGCACAGACTGTGACATATGCTACCACACATGTAATGTTACCTTAATTTAGGGCGCTTGTCTATTCACACACATTGATCCCAAATTTACCTTCATCAAGCAGCCGTTCGAGGTGATTAAAAATTCCGCAGAAGTTGGGTAGGCTGCTCATCAGTTTCTTATCATTCATGAGCTGCATGAGATAGTCTGGGGTAGGCTTCGGTTTCTCCTTCGTTTCCATTTCCCCAACCATATTCCAAAAAATTAACAAAAATCAGCTCCAAGCAGAACCAAGGATGGGGAAAAAAAAATATATACTGTATTTTGCTGGTAGGCTAAATGCGGTGAGCTGTTCTGTCTCCTGCTGTTGCGTTCAATTTCTTTACGCACTGCACTGCAATTCAACTCCGTCTGGTTGTAAGCTTTTCTGAGGACAGGTGATAAAATAAAGAAAAAAGTAAATGAAAGGAAAAATAAAACAAAAATATACGGCGGTTGCCCTTATAGAAGTTATCGGAATGAATAATCTAGTCCCGCTGTGTCCACTGCGCTTGATTTATCTTTTAAAACGATGTGTCTTCTGCTTTCTCCTACCGAGGTTCTTGAGGCTGTGAAAATGTCCCTTTCGCCGAGTTCCCCAGAGCTTTCTGCGTGTTGTTATTTGTGTGTCTGCACACTGAAAACGTCTGTCCCTCCTGTCTCTACTCTCGATAACAGAGCTTTTTCAATGAAGCTGGCATTCGGTCTCATGTAACCGTGTGGCTGTGCTTCGCCTGGGCTCGCTAGCCCGTCACATGACCACACTTCACAGCCGAGTTTCACAGCGGAAAGCTGAGGCGCGCGCTCCGCCGGGACCGAGTGTGGAAGGACAAATGCGTGTGCACATATTTACACAAAGCTAAACTAATTTCCTGCAACTATACACATTTTGCCATGGGGCAGAGAGGAAAATGTGCAGTTTTATAGCTCACCTCTTGCTTTTCTACACATTTTACCATGAGGCTGAGAGAATAATTACACATTTTCAAGCTAATTAAAGCTTAAATATATGTTGACAGTGATAAAGGCACTGGATTATGACCTGTCTTGTTTTCTAGATGAACAAATGAAATAGGCAGTGGCATGGTGCATATAGCCATAGAAGCACAGTGACATACAGTAAGCCTTAATGCAGTCATATTCGTGGCTTATTGGGGGTGTGGTTTTTAGTTTGTTTTTTTGGCAACCCATCCTGTGAGAGTGAATGTCATTCCTGTTCATCTGTTCTGTTATATTTAATCAAGTCTGAATAACTCACTGCTCGCTATGAATTCTATCTGATGGTGTTTAGGTAAAAAGACAAATAATGTCTCAATCTGATTGGGTGGGCCTGGCACTCCAGGGGGTGGGAGCCAGGCCCCACTACGTGCACCGGGGTGTCATGCAAACCAAAAATCTGAAGGGGGGCACAAAGTATGTGAGGATGGCCGGGAGGTGGTCCGAAGAGGGGCCCGTCGGTAAATTGAAGAATTGAAACAGCCTTTTCCTGCAATCTAGAGCCATAATCATTATGCTTAATTCTATGTAAAAAAAATATGTTTATTTTTCTGCATATTTAAGCATACCTCTGGAGCTGTCTGTATCCTCCTGACTGGTGGTTTTAATAAACAAAATATGCTTCTCTGCATCTCTGCTAAAATTGAAAAGGCTTCTAAAGTTTGTAGTTTCTACTTTAAAATTTCAGACTTGATTTGCCCGAGCGAAAAAACTATCAAACCCTACAAATTTCTCATTCATTATAATTCAAATAATAATACACATTTCATATTGCTGCAGTTTTTCTTCTGCTGTAGTAAACTGGCTTAAATTAAGATCCTACATCTGTAGTAATTGCTTGATAAAAATGTCCTGCCTGGACTATCTCCATTGACCTTTTTGCACAAATTTTTTGGACTCATCACATACACTGCTGCTACTGTTGATTATCTGTCACTTTATCTCTATTTCTATGTACATACTGTACAGTATCTACTTCAATTACCTCGTACCCCTGCACATTGACTCGGTAATGGTACCCCATGTACAGTGCCTTCGGAAAGTACTCAGACCCCTAGACTTTTTTCACATTTTGTTATTCTTATTCTTATTCTAAAATGGATTAAATAAATAAAAATCCTCAACAATCTACACAAAATACCCTGTAATGACAAAAGGAAAACAGGTTTTTGGAAATGTTTGCAAATGTATTAAAAATAAAAAACATTTATTACATTATTTATTTACTTAAATATTCAGACCCTTTGCTATGGGACTCGAAATTGAGCTCAGGTGCATCCTGTTTCCATTGATCATTCTTGAGATGTTTCTACAACTTGATTGGAGTCCACCTGTGGTAAGTTAAATTGATTGGACATGATTTGGAAAGGCACAGACCTCTCTATATAAGGTCCCATAGTTGACAGTGCATGCCAGAGCAAAAACCAAGCCATGAGATTGAAGGAATTGTAAGGAAAGCGCCGAGACAGGATTGTGTTTAGGCACAGATCTGGGGAAGGGTACCAAAAAATGTCAGCAGCATTTCAGGTCCCCAAGAACACAGTGGCCTCCATTATTCTTAAATGGAAGAAGTTTGGAACCACCAAGACTCTTCCTAGAGCTAGCCGCCTGGCCAAACTGAGCAATTGAGTAAGAAGGACCTTGGTCAGAGAGGTGACCAAGAACCAGATGGTCACTCTGACAGAGCTCTAGAGTTCCTCTGTGGAGATGGGAGTACTTTCCAGAAGGACAACCATCTCTGCAGAACTCTACCAATCAGGCCTTTATGGTAGAGTGGCCAGACGGAAAACACTCCTCAGTAAAAGGCACATGACAGCCCGTTTGGAGTTTGCCAAAAGGCACCTAAAGACTCAGACCATGAGAAACAAGGTTATCTGGTCTGATGAAACCGAGATTGAACTCTTTGGCCTGAATGCCAAGCGTCACGTCTGGAGGAAACCTGGAACCATCCCTACGGTGAAGCATGGTGGTGGCAGCATCATGTTGTGGGGACTGGGAGAACAGTCAGGATAGAGGAAAAGATTAACCGAGCAAAGTACAAGGAGATCCTTAAAAAACCTGCTCCAGAGCACTCAGGACCTCAGACTGGGGCGAAGGTTCACCTTCCAACAGGACAACGACCCTAAGCACACAGCCAAGACAACGCAAGTCTCTGAATGTCCTTGAGTGGCCCAGCCAGAGCCCGGACTTGAACCCGATCGAACATCTCTGGAGAGACCTGAAAATAGCTGTGCAGCAAAGCTCCGCATCCAACCTGACATAGATTTAGAGGATCTGCAGGGAAGAATGGGAGAAACCCTAGAAGACTCGATGCTGTAATCGCTGCCAAAGGTGCTTCAACAAAGTACTGAGTAAAGTGTCTGAATACTTATGTAAATTTGATGTTACATTTTTAAAAATGTTTATAAATGACCAAAAAAAAAATAAAAAAATAAACAGCTATTGCTTTGTCATTATGGGGTATTGTGTGTAGATTGATGAGGAAAATTTTATTTTAATAACATTTAGAATAAGGCTGTAATATAACAAAATGTAGAAAATATCAATGGGTCTGCATATTTCCCAAAGGCACTGTACAGTCGTGGCCAAAAGTTTTGAGAATGACACAAACATACATTTTCACAAAGTTTGCTGCTTCAGTGTCTTTAGATATTTTTGTCAGATGTTACTATGGAATACTGAAGTATAATTACAAGCATTTCATAAGTGTCAAAGGCTTTTATTGACAATTACATGAAGTTGATGCAAAGAGTGAATATTTGCAGTGTTGACCCTTCTTTTTCAAGACCTCTGCAATCCACCCTGGCATGCTGTCAATTAACTTCTGGGCCACATCCTGACTGATGACAGCCCATTCTTGCATAATCAATGCTTGGAGTTTGTCAGAATTTGTGGGTTTTTGTTTGTCCACCCGCCTCTTGAGGATTGACCACAAATTCTCAATGGGATTAAGGTCTGGGGAGTTTCCTGGCCATGGACCCAAAACATCGATGTTTTGTTCCCCGAGCCACTCAGTTATCACTTTGGCCTTATGGCAAGGTGCTCCATCATGCTGGAAAAGGCATCGTTCATCACCAAATGGTTCCTGGAAGGTTGAGAGAAGTTGCTCTCGGAGGATGTGTTGGTACCATTCTTTATTCATGGCTGTGTTCTTAGGAAAAACAGTGAGTGAGCCCACTCCCTTGGCTGAGAAGCAACCCTACACATGAATGGTCTCAGGATGCTTTACTGTTGGCATGACACAGGACTGATGGTAGCGCTCACCTTGTCTTCTCTGGATAAGCTTTTTCCGGATGCCCCAAACAATCGGAAAGGGGATTCATAAGAGAAAATTACTTTACCCCAGTCCTCAGCAGTCCAATCCCTGTACCTTTTGCAGAATATCAGTCTGTCCCTGATGTTTTTCCTGGAGAGAAGTGGCTTCTTTGCTGCCCTTCTTGACACCAGGCCATCCTCCAAAAGTCTTCGCCTCACTGTGCGTGCAGATGCACTCACACCTGCCTGCTGCCATTCCTGAGCAAGCTCTGTACTGGTGGTGCCCTGATCCCGCAGCTGAATCAACTTTAGGAGACAGTCCTGGCGCTTGCTGGACTTTCTTGGGCGCCCTGAAGCTTTCTTCACAACAATTGAACCGCTCTCCTTGAAGTTCTTGATGATTTGATAAATGGTTGATTTAGGTGCAATCTTACTGGCAGCAATATCCTTGCCTGTGAAGCCCTTTTTGCGCAAAGCAATGATGACGGCACGTGTTTCCTTGCAGGTAACCATGGTTGGCAGAGGAAGAACAATGATTCCAAGCACCACCCTCCTTTTGAAGCTTAAAATCTGTTATTCGAACTCAATCAGCATGACAGAGTGATCTCCAGCCTTGTCCTCGTCAACACACACATGTGTTAACGAGAGAATTACTGACATGATGTCAGCTGGTCCTTTTGTGGCAGGGCTGAAATGAAGTAGAAATGTTTTTTGGGGGATTCAGTTCATTTGCATGGCAAAAAGGGACTTTGCAATTAATTGCAATTCATCTGATCACTCGTCATAACATTCTGGAGTATATGCAAATTGCCATCAAACAACTGAGGCAGCAGACTTTGTGAAAATTAATATTTGTGTCATTCTCAAAACTTTTGGCCACGACCGTATATACACACTACATGTCCAAAAGTATGTCACCTCCTCAACGAACAACTCATTTCCAAAATCATGGGCATTAATATGGAGTTGGTACCCCCTTTGCTGCTATAACAGCCTACCTTCTTCTGGGAAGGCGTTCCACTAAATGTTGGAAAATTGCTGCAGGTACTTGCTTCCATTCAGCCACAACAGCATTAGTGTTGGGCGATTAGGCCTGGCTCACAATTGGCATTCCAATTCATCCCAAAGGTGTTCAATGGGATTAAGGTCAGGGCTCTGTGCAGGCCAGTCAAACCATTTCTGTATGGACATCACTTGGTGCATGGGTCATTGTCATGCTGAAACAGGAGCTGGAAGCACAAAATTGTTTAGAAGGTCATTGTAGGCTATAAGATTTCCCTTCACTGGAACTAAGGGGCCTAGCCCAAACCATGAAAAACAGCACCAGACCATTAATCTTCCTCCACCAAACTTTACAGCCGGCACTATGCATTGGGGCAGGTAGCATTCTCCTGGCATCCGCCAAACCCAGATTCGTCCATTGGAATGCCAGACGGTGAAGCCTGATTCATCATTCCAGAAAACGAGTTTCCACTGCTCCAGAGTCCAATGGCATTGAGCTTTACAACACTTCAGCTGACGCTTGGCATTGCGCATGATGGTCTTAGCCTTGTGTGTGGTCTTAGTCGTGTGTCTGGTCTTAGCCTTGTGTGTGGCTGCTTAGCCATGGAACAGTTCTTGTGCTGACGTTGCTTCCAGAAGCAGTTTGGAACTCGGTAGTGAGTGTTGCAACCGAGGACAGACGATTTTTATGGGCTACGCGCTTCAGCACTCGGCGGTCTCATTCTTTGAGATTGTGTGTCCTACCACTTCGCGGCTGAGCTGTTGTTACTCCTAGACGTTTCCACTTCACAATAACAGCATTTACAGTTGACTGGGACAGCTCTAGCAGGGCAGAAATTTGACGAACTGACTTGTTGGAAAGGTGACATGCTACGGTACCTTGTTGAAAGTCACTGAGCTCTTCAGTAAGGCCATTCTACTGCCAATGTTTGTCTATGGAGATTGCATGCCTGTGTGCTCGATTCTATACACCTGTCAGCAATGGGTGTGGCTGAAATAGTCGAATACACTAATTTGAAGGGGTGTCCACATACTTTGATAATAATTATCTCTGGCCCCCTCCCGTGCTACAGAAGGGATTCGGAACGTTTCAGCTGAATCTTTGCCCTGAACGAGTACCTGAAGAAACTGCAACAACAGGAATGTCTCTTTTTGTGACCACTTTTATTTGCTGCACTTTTTCAAAAAGACGGGATCCACCACAACCGCAGGGGTTCCAAGATTATTTCAAGCAACATCGCAAACTGTTTTAGAGACTGACGGACAGGGTCTGGTAGTGCTCCAGTTCTCCCTGTGAGAATAAGCAACAGAGGACTCCTTTAGAAATGGGACTATGGTTATTGTGAATAGCCTAATTTATGTTCCTTTAACTCCTGCTTCTATAGTGAGTTTATACAAACCGTTATATCCTACCATTCTGATAGTCTCAAATCTGTCAGAAAACGTTGTTGTAACATGAATCATTTGGCTGTTATTCCATTGGTTACCTCGAGGCAGATCCCCCAGGGGCAGAGTGGCCCACACATTGAATATGGCGCTTTTAAATGTTGGAGCAATCACAATTAAAACCTTTCTCGTGAAGGACCTCCTTACTGAGCGCAAAGTTGATTGCATGTTTCTCACTGAATCATGGCTGTCATCAGACTGTAGTGTCGCTCTTATTGAAGCCTCCCCCTGGACTACAACTTTTCATGCTCTATCAGAAAAGGGAAAAAGGGTGGGGAGGACAGCCTATTTTTACTAATGCTCTCAGCTGTAAGGACATTTCTTTTGGCGACTTTGGGTCTTTTGAGCATCATGCTATACTGTTCAAATGTCAGCCACCAGTGCTGGCTATAACCCTGTATAGGCCACCAAAACACTGCCCCACTTTCTTTACTGATTTATCTGAACTATTGTCTATTGTCGTTAAGAACTATGCTAAAATCATTGTGTTGGGTGATTTTAATATTCATGTTGACAAAGAGACTGACCCCAAGGACATATCAATCTTTTGAGCAGTATGGACTTTATCCAACATGTTAGTTACAGGGCCCACCCATGATTGCGGCCATACTCTGGACCTGGTTTTTACCAAGGGGCTTTCTATTGACATATCCTCTATTGTTGATGTTGCTTTATCTGATCACCACTGTTTTTTTTATTACCTTGTTGCCCATAGCGCAGGGTAATACTGAACACATTAAGAAACTTTATCTTACCTCTGAAGTTGCTAAAGATTTTAATTTAGTGTATGAACAATATCCCCCACCTATCCTGCCTTCCTCTTGTGATGATTTAGTTGATAACTTTCATAGCAAATTAAGGGCAACAATTGATGCCATAGCTCCGGTAAAGTTGAAAAAGGCCACGTCCAAATGAAGAGCCCCTTGGATGAGTGAGGAAATTAATCAATTAAAGAGAAATTGCAGAAAGGCAGAGCGGAAGTGGAGAAAGTCAAAGTTGCAGGTCCATTACGATATTCTGAGAGAGCTCTTGTCATATATAACAAGGCAATTAGAAATGCCAGAAATGCTCATTTTTCTAACTTGATCACTATAAATCAGAATAATTTGAGAGTGCTCTTCTCGACCGTTGATGGCCTGATAAATCCTACCCCCACAAACCTTTCTGAACTTTCCTCCGCATCTAAATGTTGTGGCATATTTCAGAGATAAGATAACCAACAATAGGCTGGTTATCAGTCAAGCAAGACCTGTTGAGAAAATTGATGATATGTGCCTACTACACAACGGCACAATGGATTTATTTTCCCTGGTTGACACAGACATGCTCAGGAAAGTGATATCACAACTTAAGACTTGTACCTGAATTCTTGATCCTATTCCCACCACCTTCAAAACAGTTTTCAATTGTATATCTACAGAAGTGCAAGCTATTGTTAATCACTCTCTGTTCACAGGGAACTTTCCCCATTGTACTAAAAACTGCAATGGTGAGACCTCTTCTGAAGAAAAGTAATCTAGATGCTTCAGCTCTTAGCAATTTTCCAACCTTCCATTCTTAAGCAACGTTTCGGAGAAATTGGTGTTGAAACAGCAAAAATATTTTTTTTGCCAACTGTATCTTTGAAAAATTCTGGTTTTCGTGCCCACCACATCACAGTGTTAAGGTGGTAAATGATCTTAGATCCAACACAGATGCAAACATCTCTCTGACATTGTACAGTACTATTAGATTTAAGTGCTGGATTTGACACTGTTGACCATGATGTCCTTCTGCACAGAATGGATTGGCCTCTCCGGTCCAGTTCTAAATTGGTTTAGGACCTATATAACCGGTCAAGAGTTTGTCACTCTTGGTAAACATAACTCAGAGAAAATACATATCACATGTGGCATTCCGCAATGTTCGATTTTGGGTCCTGTACTGTTCAGTTTATACAGTGCATTTGGAAAGTATTCAGACCCCTTGACTTTTTCCATATGTGTTGTTACAGCCTTATTCTAAAATTGATTACATTTATTTTTATCCTCATCAATCTCCACACAATACACCATAATGACAAAGCAAAAACAGGTTTTTAGAAATATTTGCTGATTTATAAAACAAAAAAAAGGAAATGTCATGTTTACATACAGTAAGTATTCAGACCTTTTACTCAGTACCTTTGGCAGCGATTACAGCATTGAGTCTTCGGTATGACACTACAAGTTCGGTACATCTGTATTTGGGGAGTTTCTCCCATTCTTCTCTGCAGATCCTCTCAAGCTCTGTCAGGTTGGATTGGAAGAGTTTGTGCACAGGCATTTTCAGGTCTCTCCAGAGATGTTCGATTGGGTTCAAGTCCGGGCTTTGGCTGGGCCACTCAAGGACATTGAGACTTGTCCCGAAGTCACTCCTGTGTTGTCTTGGCTGTGTGATTGGGGTCGTTGTCCTTTTGGAAGGTGAACCAAGGATCTCTCTGTACTTTTCTCCTTTCATCTTTGCCTCGATCCTGACGAGTCTCCCAGTCCCCTGCCGCTGAAAAACATCCCCACAGCATGATGCTGCCACCATCATGCTTCACCGTAGGGATTGTGGCAGGTTTCCTCCAGACGTGACACTTGGCATTCAGGCCAAAGAGTTCAATCTCGGTTTCATCAGACCAGAGAATCTTGTTTCTCATGGTTTGAGAGTCTTTAGGTGCCTTTTGGCAAACTCCAAGAGGCTGTCATGTGCCTTTTACTGAGGAGTGGCTTCCATCTGGCCACTCTACCATAAAGGCCTGATTGGTGGAGTGCTGCAGAGTTGGTTGTCCTTCTGGAAAGTTCTCCCATCTCCACAAAGGAACTCTAGACCTCTGTCAGAGTGGCCATTGGGTTCTTGGTCACCTCTCTGACCAAGGTCCTTCTCCCCCAATTGCTCAGTTTGGCCGGGCGGCCAACTCTAGGAAGAGTCTTGGTGGTTCGAAACTTCTTCCATTTAAGAATGATGGAGGCCACTGTGTTATTGGGGACCTTCAATGCTAAAGAAATGTTTTGGTACCCTTCCCCAGATCTGAGCCTCAACACAATCCTGTCTCGGCGCTCTACGGACAATTCCTTTGACCTCATGGCTGGATTTTTGCTCTGGCATGCACTGTCAACTATGGGACCTTATATAGACAGGTGTGTGCCTTTCCAAATCATGTCCAATTAATTGAATTGACCACAGGTGGACTCCAATCAAGCGGTAGAAACATCTCAAGGATGATCAATGGAAACAAGATGCACCTGAGCTCAATTTCGAGTCTCATAGCAAAGGGTCTGAATAAGGTATTTATATAAATATTTTCGCTTTGTCATTATGTGGTATTGTGAGTAGATTGATGGGGGGAAATTAATTGAATCCATTTTAGAATAAGGCTGTAATGTAACTGCATGTGGAAAAAGGGAAAGTTTCTGAATACTTTCCTAATGCACTGTGCAATTTGATTTGGTTTGGTAGCTAGTTATGCGGTTGGGAGATTGGGTACCTACCTGGGCCAGATAAAGCCAACTTCATAAAATTGTTATGAGGCTGTTAGTATTACATTACACCCTTTCCTGAAGTCAAATGACCTAGTGGCCATATGGGTGGAATGTTATTCATAATTAATTAACATCATTAAAAATAACTCTGAAAATCTGGTGTTTCTATATCAAACGGTTTTGCTATATTTCAGTCTTCTGGTATGTATATAAAGTGTAATATTGGGATGGAGAACTCTATATCTGACATAGTACAGGTGTCTTCTTTTTTTAAAGCCCATAACCATGTGTGTAAGGTGTATAATTTATTATTATTCTTGGTGGTTTAAGACCACCAAGAAACACTCCGTGTGACCCTGATTTAACCCACTGCCGTAAAAAGGTTACAAAGAAAGTGTGTGTGTATATATATATATATATATATATATATATATATATATATATATATATATATACATACAGTACCAGTCAAAAGTTTGGACAAACCTACATACTCATTCAAGGAATTTTCTTTATTTTTAACTATTTTCTACATTGTAGAATAATAGTGAAGACATCAAAACTATGAAATTACACATATGGAATCAAGTACTAACCAAAAAAGTGTGAAACAATATATTTGAGATTCTTCAAAGTAGCCACCCTTTGCCTTGATGACAGTTTTGCACACGCTTGGCATTCTCTCAACCAGCTTCAGTCACCTGGAATACCCCTAAAGAGCTGTGAAACTGAAGGCAATAGAGTACGGTTTCTGCAATAAAAAACAAATGATCATTAGGTAATAGATTATAGGTAACACTATAAAAAAGACAAAAGTGCTTTACGTTACAGTAGTTACAGTTTTATGAAAATTGTATACGTGATATGTGAATGTGATAATGCATTCTACAGTCCAACTTAGTTGAACTGTTGGGGATGTTGTGAATAAACACAGAATCAAAGGTAGGATGTAGTTTACGTGAGACAGTCTCATTTTAAAGAGAATGGAGAGAATGATGTGCTGTGTTCTATTAGGGCGTCATTGTTACTGATGTTGATTTACCACAAAACGTTTCACAAAACTATGTTAATTCCAGTGAAGGCAAGGGATGTTTTATTTTACCACACAATAAGCATGAATTATAACTGCTTAAATTCTGTCATTAAAATATGCATATAAATAGTTTAATTGGCTTAATGGTGTTGCCTTTCTTTTGTTATGCAAAACACTTTCCATGCCCGGAGCTGGCTGCCTTTTAGATGTATTAGAAAAACAATTGCCCCACTTTCTGTTTGATGTTACTTTGCCCGCCATCCCTTTTCACGTGAATGAAAAAAACAGGAGCAATGTTTTAAAAACAGCCCGAAAACAAAGCTGCGAAGAATGTGTGAAATGGGCCAAGGAGACGAGGGGCTGAGGGGGTTTGAGGGGGCCGAGGAGGGCTGTGAGCCTGGCACTGACAGCCCTGAAACAAACGACCCAACAGAACAGGAAGGGATTGTACTGGGCCTTTTCCACTACCTTTTCATCCCTTTGTGTCTCCACGGCCATTCTCATGGAGATCGACTTGGACTCGGATGCCTAGGCTGGCTAGAGTCTCGCCCTCCTCTGCTCAGAGAGTGTGTTTGGAGGAGGAGGAGGAGGGGGTGTATTTATGCCCCCCCCCCCCCCCCCAAGGCCCCCTAGCCCCACCAGCTCTCCAATCCTCCGCTCACTCACCCAGTGACGGCACCCTTGTTTGAGAGCAGAGGAATTACTGTTAATGAATGCATTCCTGCACACATAGACTGTGGAACCAGGCAAAGAGAGCAACCCGGCCTCTGTCTGTCCCAACTTGGCCAGGAGAACACTGGCGCTCTCAATCTCTTTCCCAACTCTGCCTTTTTCAATCCCTCCGTCTTTCTCACACACTCTACCCCTTTAGCACTCTCTCCCTCTCATTCTCTCTGTCGCGCTCTCTCTCTGTCCCCCTAGCCTCCCCAATGATGGCATGTGGGCCAGCAGGGTTAAACCAAAAAGAAAAGTAGCCTATAAACTGATGAAACCGGATCTAGACTGAGCGATGGGGGGCACGGGGTCAAGCCCTCACCATGGCAACGCCACCCCAATGAGACAGGAGTTTTGGTGAATGAACTGAGATATCAGCCTGATAATATTACATGTCACCCTGCCTCAATGCCTCTGGCAGTGAATAACAACTCTGTCTGCCTCTATGGAAATCAGCTTTGTATCATTTAAAATAGATTTTCTTCATAGAACAACAGGCTACAAAGTCACGGAGAGAGGCACTGAATGAGATATCAATGGAAGAGGTTATTTGATTAGCCTACATGTGACAATGTATAGTATTTGACGGTTGTTGGTGTTGATAGTACTATACAGAAGCAGCATAATACTCTCACAACAGTTTGGTTTATTGTTACTCATCATTCTGTCCAAAAATACACACCAATTCCACCAGAAGTGAGAGATGTTCATCACTTTCATCATAAAATTCCATCTAACTGCATGAAATTAAATTAATTTATTTTGAATGCCACCCCCATTGCTTTGATGTTCATACACCATTAAATACAGTTTACATCCAGACAGACTGGCAGAGGCGTTCGTTCGGTAGAGCCAGAGCCCACATACAGCCATGCTCGAGACACCATACTGTGTAGGGCTCGCAGCGCCAATCAGCCTGTCTCCAGGCTTTTTCGGTTGCCTGGTTCTTTGTAGCAGGAATCTGCCGGGTGCTAATTTGACGCGCTGTTGAGATAAAAGGGGGGACTCATGTTAGTTTCAGCATCAGAGGATCGGAATGCAGGCTATTTAACGCAGGAGTCAGACAATCCCCACAGCCGGGAACAGCCCCCGCCCGGACAGATCAGCTAAATAAATAGAGGAGTAATTAACAGAGCATCGAGAGGACAGGCATTACTGGGAGAGCGTTTCATTACAGCTCACGCAGAAGAGAGAGAGATAGATGGAGAGAGGGAGGGAGGTGGAGGGAGAAGGGGAAGAGAGAAAGTGAGGGCTGAGGAATACAGAAAGAAAGAGGTGGAGAGAAAGAGTAGGCGGAAGAGTGAAATACAGGGTAGGTTATGACGGGAGAGAGTGGTTGTTGTATAGAGTGAAAGAAAGGGGAGGAGGGAGAGAGTTGAAGAGAGAAAAATTGTTGAAAGAAAGTGACATTCGGGGACAGTTATGGAAGGAAGGGAGTGGTAGGGAAGAAGAGGGTCAGAGAAAGTGAGTATGAGAAAGAGAGAGTGTGAGGAAAAAGAAAGGGACAAGGAAAGAAGAGTGAGTTGGTAACAGTTTTTGGTCATAAAAAGTATAGCACCTGCTGTGCATCATCAGCTCGATAATAAATCGCAACATACACATCATGACTACAAAATATGTAGAACGAGACTAAAAGTCATTCTCGGAGTACATCTTGATATGTGGTGTTCTGACTGGTTAATTTCCCAGTGAACTCCTGCGTCCTGGTGGCTTAATGAGATTATAACAGTATTCAGGAACAATCAAGGCTCTGTTACAGTGAGCAGCTGCCATACTGTACATCTGAATACATGTATGCTATAGTTATTGTATACATAGGCCCTAACTACATACTGTCCATGTTTTGTAAAGTACTTAAGTAAAAATACTTTAGAGTACTACTTAAATAGTTTTTTGGGGTGTCTGTACTTTACTATTTATATTTTTGACAACTTTTACTTTTACTTCACTACATTCCTAACGAAAATAATGTACTTTTTACTCCATACTCCTGACACCCAAAAGTACTCGTTACATTTTGAATGCTTAACAAGACAGGAAAATGGTCTAATTCATCCCTACTGCCTCTGATCTGGCGGACTCACCAAATAAACCCACATGTTTAGTTTGTAAATTATGTCTGAGTGTTGGAGTGTGCCCCTGGATATCCGTAAATTAAAAAACACAACAATTGTGCCTTCTGGTTTGCTTAAAACCTCAATGGGATTGGTGTCCCCCCCTCCCCCGTGGGACGGTTGAGCTAACGTAGGCTAATGTGATTAGCATGAGGTTGTAAGTAAAAAACAAATCCCAGGACATAGGCATATCTGATATGGGCAGAAGGCTTAAATTCTTGTTAATCTAACTGCATTGTCCAATTTACAGTAGCTATTACTCTGAAAGAATACCATGCTATTGTTTGAGGAGAGTGCACAATTATGAACTTGAAAATATATTAATAAACCAATTAGGCACATTTGGGCAGTCTTAATACAACATTTTGAACAGATATGCAATGGTTCATTGGATTAGTCTAAAGCTTTGCAAATACGCTACTGCCATCTAGTGGACAAAATCTAAATTGCGTCTGGACTGAAATAATACATTATGGCCTTTCTCTTGCATTTCAGAGATGATGGTAAAATTAAAAATCTTTATATTATCTTTTACCAGATCTAATGTGTTATATTCTCCCACATTAATTTCACATTTCCACAAACTTCAAAGTGTTTCCTTTCAAATAGTATTAAGAATATGCATATCCTTGCTTCAGGTCCTGAGCTACAGGCAGTTAGATTTGGGTATGTCATTTTAGGTGAACATTTAAAAAAAAAGGGTTGGATCCTTAAGAGGTTTAAATTATTCATACTTTTACTGTTATTTTATTTTAGCTATTACATTTACTTTTGATACTTAAGTATATTTAAAACCAAATACTTTTAGACTTTTATTCAAATAGTATTTTACTCAGTGACTCACTTTTACTTGACTCGTTTTCTATTAAGGTACAGTATTGACACAGAGGGTATCTAAAATGAAGAGAGGAGAGTAAATGAGCGCATACTGACCCATAACTGACCTGTAGTGCACCTTGCCCATAATGCACCATTCTCAACTGGCTCAAGCTGACCACATAATGCCACGGACTACAATGTTACTGTGGGTATGTCTCATATGTGAAATAACTTGACCTAGTACCATGGAACATTGCAATGGTTCTACAATATTTCTTCAATCTTGAACTCTGCTTCAACACAACAAGACCAAATAATACTTCCTGTTTCACTTCTCTATGTGCTGCAGTCTGAAACACATTTTCTTTGCTGCTTATACAGAGAAAGGATTAGTGATGACAGTGTTTTCAACTGTGATTACAACACATCACGTGTTGTTTTCAACCTCTATCTGCATTTGATTGATTCTTCCCTAATGGCTATTGATTTGATCTTCAGAGTAAATAAAAGCATATCTCCTAAATGTAGTGTTGATGCTTGGAGCTCTCATTCTATTTGTCAGCACACAGAGAGGGCAGAGTGTCTGACTGTCAGTATCTGTCATTTGTGCAGGTACAGACAAATAATTTAGACAACCAAAAGGCTAACTTCAGCAGAACAGCAGCAGTTTAGTAGGGAAGAATGCTCACTACTGTTTTGAACCTTCTGTAAGCCTAACATAGTTACTATGGGTCATTCATTGTACTTCTAAAAAAAAGCTATCTTCGCCATGACATCCATCATGCTCTACTCTATTTGTGTGTGATTGTGTCATGTGTGAATTTGTATACACCGCGTGTATACATGCCTCGTTGTGTCTGTTAGGGTGTACATGCCACGGTGTGTGTTTGTGAAACCAGTGTACGTGTGTGTGTGCCAGCGAGTGTGTGTACAGGCACAGTGGACAGTGACTCCACGGTCTGTGGGAACAGAGGGGCTGATTGTTAGCCGTTCGAGGGGAGCACAGTGCACCATTGTGAGATACAGGAGAAGGGGAGCGAAGAACAGAGACACAAAGACAATTAGCGTACTTCCACAATGGAGACATCGCCACAACGGCTACTTTCAACCAGGGTTGGAGGCACCGCCTGTGTGCCACAGAGGGACGACAGAGACAATGGCTGTTTCCGTGTCATGGAGCCCACGGCCATTCACCTCTGTCCATTGTTTGGCCCCACCCTCTCCCTTTGGATTGGCCACTGCTTATCATGGAGATTGGGTGACAGGCTGCCTGGTTCTGGTTGCAGTAACCTGGTTGTGTGGTGATTGTACATGTGCCTCGTGTAAAGTCGGGATCTTACAGAGTCGCTCAAAAGTCTCTCTGGTCTTGTGTCTCCCTTCCTAGCGAGGCTATAGAGATCACCAGCTTGAAGTCCTAAAACCGGAAATGAGTTACCTCTGGTTCTTTCAGCCATCCCTATGGGGAAAAGGAATGGGGAATGAAGGTTAACATGCACTCAGGAGATCGTATACGTTTTGTTCTATGAGATAATAGCAGTCAGTTAACATGAGCTTCACAAAAAGTGACATTAGCTGATCGAGATGATCTCATAGAACAAAACTGATGTGGCTCGCTGATGTTATCTGTTGTTGCTGTTTTTTTTTACTTACACTGTATTCAAAAGATTAGCCCAACTGGCTCTATGGCTGGTACTAGAGCTGGATTTGTCATAAGCATTGATTTAGGAACATTTTTGGAACAGATGGAAACCACTGGCCTATCTTGGACTTCGCCATCTATCTCAAAAGCTTTGGCATCTTCCATAAATTGTATCCTTGACTCTGCCGCATGAATAATTGGAAATAATAAGAGGAAGCTCTTGTAATATGGATGACTATTGAAAGATAGCCACTATGTGTTTTTCTACATTGTAATGGACACGGCGCAACCGTGGTAGGCTGCTGGCAGGCCGAGTGGACACTAAGCTGTTTGGCTCATCTCAGTCGTGAAGAGGAATAACTTAGTAGTTGTTTCTAATTAATAAACAATGCCATGCTGGTGGGTGGTAACATTCAAGTAAAACCCAGCCCTGAAACGAACTGTAGGCTGAAAAGGATGTGTATGTCATGTCAAAGGAAAAGACACCACATTTATACGGATTTCAAGTGGGATGACAGAGGTGGCAGACAATTTCTCAACTGTCAGTAAACCATGGTTGGTGTACTGTTGGGCTGCTTGCACCATACAGCCTTATCAACTGCAGACACAGGGCTGATACTGTCATGTCTACAGAGGTATGGAGTCTCATAGCCACCAGTGGTCTGATAAGTGCATGTTAGTAGGGTCCATACTTCTGTAAGGAGGAAATTACTTCATTGTACACAAATAGGTCTAACAACAGGTGGCGGGGGAGTCGAGGGGACCCATATGGTCTCCAACAGCCAGGGATTGAACCATGGCCATCTATTCTAGTCCCTCTCTATCTATTTTTGGTGTGTTAGCATTGCAGACTAGACCTGAGGGTAGGCAGTGGTCAGAGGTAGAGTCAGGCTTATCCCCAGGAGAGATCATAATGATGGAGTAGATGACATGTGACAGTCTGTAACTGGGCCTGTCCAGCAGCCCTGCTTGTGCCTGTGACGTGCCAGAGAGGAGACTCAGGGAACGGCCCTGTTGTTTTGATTGAAGTAGTCTCTCTATTAATTTCCCTCTGAGCCGACGTCCGCTGTGGCGGTGGAGCAGAAGAGAGGCTATGACGTGTCTGTGGGGAACCCAGGCATCCTAGGACATGGCAGTGCCAGCACGGGTGGCACAGGGACAACTGCCACGGCTGGATTTATGCAATCTGACAGACAACCACGAATTGCACCTACTGTAGTGGAACCAGGAAAATGTCTTGGAAACTATTTTGTCATGAACATCAACCTTCATCGTGCAGCCTATTTGATCTGATCTAATTTTGAATAATTTGTTCCCCTTTTCCTAACTACTTTAAGCAGCTGCTGTTCACAATGGTTGGTTCTCAATTGTGTAAGTGTTTGAAACCGGTGAACCCCGTGAACCTTGATGAGCTGGAACTGAGGATGAGGGAGAGCTTGGGTGGTCTTGATGGAGAGAAAGAGGTCAAGAGATTGGGGATTGGAGGGGTTATTATCTGGTTGATGTGGAGAACCTTCTGTCCTAGTCCTACCCTATCCTCACACCCCTCTCCCCCTATCCACACACATACACATACCAAACACACACGTACCACACACACACACACACACACACACACACACACACACACACACACACACACACACACACACACACACACACACACACACACACACACACACACACACACACACACACACACACACACACACACACCCTGTGTACCGTTAAGCTGTGTGTCCAGGCTGACTGAGGGAATACGCTCTTTTCCGCTCGCCTCACATTCCCCCTGTAATCCAGCCACTGTGGCATTCCCGCCAACACACTTCACCCTCACCCTCCCCTTCCCTCTCCCCTCCTGTCCCCAATGAATGGAGTGAATGGGCACACCCTGATGTTGCAGAGTGTACTCTACACTGTGCCTGCACCTTTCTAAATGGAGCTGCTTCCGCCCATCACTTATCTCATCACTTACAGTCAGTGGTGGAAAATGTACCCAACTGTCATACTTGAGTAAAAGTAAAGATACCTTAACAGAAAATTACTCAAGTAAAATTGAAAGTCACCCAGCAAAATCCTACTTAAGTAAAAGTCTAAAAGTATTTTAGTTTTAAATATACCTACGTATCAAAAGTAAATGTAATTGCTCAAATATACTTAAGTATCAAAAGTAAAAGTATAAATCATTTCAAATGTCCTGTCTTGCTAACCATTTCAAATGTAATGAGTACTTTTGGGTGCCAGGAAAAATGTATGGAGTAAAAAGTTCCTAATTTGCTTTAGGAATGTAGTGAAGTAAAAGTAAAAGTTGTCAAAAATAGAAATAGTAAAGTAAAGTACAGAAACCCCCAAAAAGGACAAAAGTATTTTTACACCACTGCTTACAGTCGCTAGTGAAATTCTACCCACCCCTTACACAGTCTTCACATTTTCCTGCCTTAAAATTTGATTAAAAAAAGGATTAAATCAGATTTTCTTCCTATTGATCTACACAACCTACTCCACATTTTCAAAGTGAAAGAAACATTCCAGAACATTTTCCAAATTACTAAGAAATACAAAATGAGGATGTACTGATTGCGAATATCTTCACACCCCAGAAATAATACTTGGTGGAAGCACCTTTGCCTGCCATTACAGCTGTGAATCATTTTCAATAAGATACTTCCAACCTTACCCAACGTAGGGCAACATATATCCATTGTTTTTGTCAAAATTTCTCAGGCTCGGTAAATTTGGTTGGGAATCATTAATGGACAGTGATATTCAAACCATGTCTCAGCTTTTTAAAGCAGATTTAAGTCAGGACGGAGACTGGACCATTCAGGAACACACCTCCTGGAAAGCCATTCTGGTATGTACTTTGACATTCAAATTTGTGTAGGTTTTTAAAAGACTGAGGTGGGTTTTCCTCTAACTTTTAAAATTGGGCTCTGCTCCTTTCATATTTATTTTCATCCTAACAAACTTCCCAGTCCCTGTCGGTGACAAGTGTAACGGATGTGAAATGGCTAGCTAGTTAGCGGTGGTGCGAGCTAGCAGCCTTTCAGTCGGTTACGTCACTTGCTCTGAAACCTAGAAGTAGTGGTTCCCCTTGCTCTGCAAGGGCCGCGGCTTTTGTGGAGCGATGGGTAACGATGCTTCGTGGGTGACTGTTGTTGATGTGTGCAGAGGGTCCCTGGTTCTCGCCCGGGTCGGGGCGAGGGGACGGACGTAAAGTTAAACTGTTACACAAGCATACCCATAACATGATGCTGCCACCACGATACTTGCTGTGCTGACTGTGTGAGTGTCACTTCCCCCGATGTCTAAGTCCAGGCTACAGTAACACTCTCACCTCTCTGTGAGGTCTAGCACAAAGTTTGGATCAATACCCTTCTCGTCACGCCACGGGGGATAATATTTTCACCCTCCGCCCTGTTTCAGGAGCATAACCCTGGAAGGCGCTCATGAAACAAGCTGTCAAGCCTGGTTTTAAAGAAGTTCCATGCTCCGAGCGTCTTTATTTCCCCCTCCAACATCTGCACGGAATGTCCTGCGCTGAAGAGCAGGGCAGAAAGGGCATGTTCCGTTCAGCAGCTGTTAGTGGGCTTACAGAAGTAACACACCAGGCCCAGCACAGGAGGACGCCTGGGGGGGGGGGGGGGGGGGGGAGATGGGAGTGGACAGGCCATGGTGAGTGTAATTGGGATTAGTTTAATTACGCGCTTGTCATACCTTTGAGTGGGCCCATGGCCTGGTGGGTGGTGGGGCCCGTGAGGGTCAGGGTCAGGGAGGCTGGCCCGGCACAGGGAGACAGAGCTGCGGGCTGGGGGCCAGCTGCAATGCACTTCCTGGCCTGAGCTGTGCTGCAGAGAGGCAAATTGGAGGACGTTGCGTAACTCGGTTGGCTGATAACAGTACGTTACGCCTACATCATAACGGACTCAGACGCAGGCCATGAGTTTTTCCTGGTCAGGTCACATGTTCAGGATAAGCTCAGGGGCTCTGTATGCAGTGCATCCGGAAGGTATTCAGTCTCCTTCTCTTTTTCCACATTTTGTTACGTTAAAGCCTTATTCTAAAATGGATTTAAAAAAAAAAAATGTCCCTCATCAATCTGCACACAATACCCCATAAAGACAAAGCGAAAACAGGTTTTTAGAAACTTTTGCAAATGTATATATAAAAACTTCAATATCACATTTACATAAGTATTCAGACGCTTTACTCAGTACTTTGTTGAAGCTCCATTGGCAGCGATTACAGCCTCGAGTCTTCTGGGGTATGACGCTACAAGCTTGGCACACCTGTATTGGGGGAGTTTCTCCAATTCTTCTCTGCAGATCCTCTCAAGCTCCGTCAGGTTGGATAGGGAGCGTCACTGCACAGCTATTTTCACGTGTCTCCAGAGATGTTCGATTGGGTTCAAGTCCAGGCTCTGGCTAGGCCACTCAAGGACATTCAGAGACTTGTCCCAAAGCCACTCCTGCGTTGTCTTGGCTGCATGCTTAGGGTCATTGTCCTGTTGGAAAGTGAACCTTCGCTCCAGTCTGAGGTCCTGAGTGCTCTGGAGCAGGTTTTCATCAAGGATCTCTCTGTACTTCGCTCCGTTCATCATTCACTCAACCCTGATGAGTCTCCCAGTCCCTGCCACTGAAAATAATCCCCACAACATGATAAATTACACCACCATGCTTCACCGTAAGAATGGTGCCAGGTTTACTCCAGACGTGATGCTTGGAATTCAGGCCAAAGAGTTAAATCTTGGTTTCATCAGACCAGAGAATCTTGTTTCTCATGGTCTGAAAGTCTTTAGGAGCCTTTTGGCAAACTCCAAGGGGGCTGTCATGTGCCTTTTACTGACGAGTGGAAAAATGTGGAAAAAGTCAAGTGGTCTGAATACTTTCCGAATGCGCTGTATGTTGCATAGAATCAACCACTAAATTATATCATTGGCTCTGGTACAACTAGTGGAAGAATTGACAATAGCAGGTCATTGGTTTAGCTTAGACGATATTACATGGTAGTCCATCACACCTGGGAAGGTCATTGGAGTGGTAGTAGAGGTCACCTCGTTGACGTAGATTTATAGTATGCGTGAGAGGAATGTTGAGTGCCTCTTTGAGCTCCTGTGGTTATTTGTGGTTGCTGGCTAACTGCAGCAGGCTGGGTGAAGTGACTGTATGGGAGCAGGTGCACACTTCTTAAAGGGAACCAGGTGGATGGAAGCTTTGCAGGGCAGGGGGTTGATTTAAAGTGTGACACCACATATCATGTGTCAGTGCACTTCCTCTCTTAATATTTCTGCTCCAATGTTTTTCTTGAAAGTTTCTCTCCACAATAGGATGCAATAAAAGCAATTAGCTTGAGGGGTTAGCTGACAAATATAGCCATGATTTAATTGGATGACATTCATAGCATAGTAATTGGGGCTGCTTTGTGATTATGTCCCCTCATATATATAGATGTATGAAAACAGTAGACTGGTGGGATCTGGCACGCACGCACACACATACACACACACCTCTGTCTTGGTTAATGAGCATGATGAAAGAGCTAGCTTGCTGAGGAACCTGCTATGGAGATGATATTGACATGCACGTAGGAGACCGGATGCAAGCAAATTCACAGAGACATGATAAAAGGGCCGACCCGGGGATGGATTAGAGAGCTGTGTTTGAATCATCTCTTGCTGGTTGACAGTTGTCCTTCTTATAATGGGCAAAAAGAATAGATTGGGCACATTAGCTCTACATGCTATTTATGATGTGCTTGGCAATATCATGTCAACTCCCCTGCTGCTTTTTAAATGGAGAACAATCGCTCTATCTTGAATATAAAGCTATTTATTACAGCTTGGGGTTGTTTGGGGTTTCCTGAAGATGCTTAAGAGTAGAAACCACCTACAATGTTTATCAGCAACAAATAGGTAGAGATACCTTTTTCAACCTTACCTTAAACAGGTGTAATTTCCCGTGTGGATTCCAAACACGCATTTTGTGAAAGCGCATTATCCATACTCTTTCACATATACAGTTGAAATCGGAAGTTTACATACACCTTAGCCAAATACATTTCAACTCAGTTTTTCACAATTCCTGACATTTAATCCTAGTAAAAATTCTTTGTCTTAGGTCAGTCAGGATCCCCACATTATTTTAAGAATCTGAAATGTCAGAATAATAGTAGAGAGAATGAATTATTTCAGCTTTTATTTCTTTCATCACATTCCCAGTGGGTCAGAAGTTTACATACACTCAATTAGTATTTGGTAGCATTGCCTTTAAATTGTTTAGCTTGGGTCAAATGTTTCGGGTAGCCTTCCACAAGCTTCCCACAATAAGTTGGGGGAATTTTGGCCCATTCCTCCTGACAGAGCTGGTGTAACTGAGTCAGGTTTGTAGGCCTCCTTGCTCGCACATGCTTTTTCAGTTCTGCCCACACATTTTCTATGGGATTGAGGTCAGGGCTTTGTGATGGCCACTCCAATACCTTGACTTTGTTGTCCTTAAGCCATTTTGTCACAACTTTGGAAGTATGCTTGGGGTCATTGTAACGGCTTTCCTCCTCCTCTTCATCCGAAGAGGAGGAGCAGGGATTGAACCAAAATGCAGCGTTTGAATTCGACATAATATTTATTTACAAAACGGAAAAACACGACAACACTTTAACAAACTACAAAACAATAAACGCAGTCAACAGACCTGGACACGAACTTACATATAACGTGAAGAACGCAATAACAGGAAAACTGACTA
The DNA here is from genome assembly GCF_016432855.1 of Salvelinus namaycush. Taxonomy (NCBI): domain Eukaryota; kingdom Metazoa; phylum Chordata; class Actinopteri; order Salmoniformes; family Salmonidae; genus Salvelinus; species Salvelinus namaycush. The sequence continues at coordinate 39,287,026 of NC_052310.1, read as the reverse complement.
CATAAAACGAACAAACAAACAAAACCGAAAACAGTCCCGTGTGGCGTAACATACACTTACACAGACACAGGAGACAACCACCCACAAACAAACAGTGTGAAAACACCTACCTTAATATGGCTCTCAATCAGAGGAAATGAAAACCACCTGCCTCTAATTGAGAGCCATATCAGGTCACCCTTTAAACCAACATAGAAACAGAAAACATAGACTGCCCACCCAAACTCACGTCCTGACCAACTAACACATACAAAACTAACAGAAAACAGGTCAGGAACATGACATAACCCCCCCCTCAAGGTGCGAACTCCGGGCGCACCAGCACAAAGTCTAGGGGAGGGTCTGGGTGGGCATCTGACCACGGTGGTGGCTCAGGCTCTGGGCGAGGTCCCCACCCCACCATAGTCAATCCCAGCTTACGTCTCTCCCTTAGATGAGGGTGGTCATTCTTACACCCACTAAATTTAAATGTTAACCTTAAGATAAGGGGCAGCACCAGGACAAGGGGCAGCACCGGGATAGAGAGATAGCTCAAGACCGAGAGGTAGGTCAGGATAGAGAGGTAGCTCAGGATAGAGGGGCAACTCCGGACTGAAGGGCAGCTCCGGACAGAGAGACAGCTCTGGACTGAGGGACAGTTCTGGATCAATGGCAGCTCTGGGCTGAGGGGCAGCTCATGACTGGCTGACGGCTCTGGACGCTCATGGCTAGCTGACGGCTCTGGACGCTCATGGCTAGCTGACGGCTCTGGACGCTCATGGCTGGCTGACGGCTCTGGACGCTCATGGCTGGCTGACGGCTCTGGACGCTCATGGCTGGCTGACGGCTCTGGACGCTCATGGCTCGCTGGCGGCTCTGGCAGATCCTGTCTGGTTGGCGGCTCTGGCAGATCCTGTCTGGTTGGCGGCTCTGGCAGATCCTGTCTGGTTGGCGGCTCTGGCAGATCCTGTCTGGTTGGCGGCTCTGGCAGATCCTGTCTGGTTGGCGGCTCTGGCAGATCCTGACTGACGAATGGCTCTAGCGGCTCCTGACTGACTAACGGCTCTGACGGCTCGGGACAGACGGGCGGCTCTAATGGCTCGGGACAGACGGATGGCTCAGACGGCGCTGGGGAGACGGATGGCTCAGACGGCGCTGGGGAGACGGATGGCTCAGATGGCGCTGAGGAGACGGATGGCTCAGATGGCGCTGCGGAGACGGATGGCTCAGATGGCGCTGCGGAGACGGATGGCTCTGGCTGATCCTGTCTGGCGGAAGGCTTTGGCTGCTCCTGTCTGGCGGAAGGCTCTAGCGGCTCCTGTCTGGCGGAAGGCTCTAGCAGCTCCTGTCTGGCGGAAGGCTCTGTAGGCTCATGGCAGACGGGCGGCTTTGCAGGCTCATGGCAGACGGGCGGCTTTGAAGGCTCAATACAGACGGGCAGTTCATGCGGCGCTTGGCAGACGGACAGTTCAGGCGCCGTTGGGCAGACGGCAGACTCTGGCCGGCTGAGACGCACTGTAGGCCTGGTGCGTGGTGCCGGAACTGGAGGCACCGGACTGGAGACACGCACTTCAAGCCTAGTGCGGGGAGCAGGGACAGGGCACACTGACCTCTCGAAGCGCACTATAGGCCTGGTGCGTGGTACCGGCACTGGTGGCACCGGGCTGAGTGCACGCACATCAGGACGAGTACGGGGAGAAGGAACAGTGCGTACAGGGCTCTGGAGACGCACAGGAGGCTTAGTGCGTGGTGCCGGAACTGGAGGCACTGGGCTGGAGACACGCACCATAGGGAGAGTGCGTGGAGGAGGAACAGGGCTCTGGAAACGCACTGGAAGCCTGGTGCGTGGTGTAGGCACTGGTGGTACTGGGCTGGGGCGGGGAGGTGGCGCCGGAAATACCGGACCGTGCAGGCGTACTGGCTCCCTTGAGCATTGAGCCTGCCCAACCTTACCTGGTTGTATGCTCCCCGTCGCCTGACCAGTGCGGGGAGGTGGAATAACCCGCACCGGGCTATGTAGGCGAACCGGGGACACCATGCGTAAGGCTGGTGCCATGTAAGCCGGCCCGAGGAGACGTACTGGTGGCCAGATATGTAGAGCCGGCTTCATGGCACTTGGCTCAATGCTCAATCTAGCCCTACCAGTGCGAGGAGGTGGAATAACCCGCACCGGGCTATGCACACGTACAGGAGACACCGTGCGCTCTACTGCGTAACACGGTGTCTGCCCGTACTCCCGCTCTCCACGGTTAGCCTGGGAAGTGGGCGCAGGTCTCCTACCTGCCCTAGACCCACTACCTCTTAGGCCCCCCCCAAGAATTTTTTGGGGTTTCTTCTCGGGCTTCCTTGCTAGCCGCGTACCTTCATATCTGCGGTTTTGAGCTTGATTCTCCGGCTTCCAGCCACGTCTCTTTGCTGCCTCCTCATACCACCGCTCCTGGGCTCTCGCTGCTTCCATCTCCTCACGAGCGCGGCGATATTCCCCAATATGAGCCCAGTGTCCTTTTCCCTCCAATATTTCATCCCATGTCCAGGATTCCTGTGTAGCAGGCCACTGCTCGAATTCACGCCGCTTGGTTCTGGTGTGGTGGGTGGTTCTGTAACGGCTTTCCTCCTCCTCTTCATCCGAAGAGGAGGAGCAGGGATTGAACCAAAATGCAGCGTTTGAATTTGACATAATATTTATTTACAAAACGGAAAAACACGACAACACTTTAACAAACTACAAAACAATAAACGCAGTCAACAGACCTGGACACGAACTTACATATAACGTGAAGAACGCAATAACAGGAAAACTGACTACATAAAACGAACGAACAAACAAAACCGAAAACAGTCCCGTGTGGCGTAACATACACTTACACAGACACAGGAGACAACCACCCACAAACAAACAGTGTGAAAACACCTACCTTAATATGGCTCTCAATCAGAGGAAATGAAAACCACCTGCCTCTAATTGAGAGCCATATCAGGTCACCCTTTAAACCAACATAGAAACAGAAAACATAGACTGCCCACCCAAACTCACGTCCTGACCAACTAACACATACAAAACTAACAGAAAACAGGTCAGGAACGTGACAGTCATTTTCCATTTGGAAGACTCATTTGCAACCAAGCTTTAACTTCCTGACTGATGTCTTGAGATGTTGCTTCAATATATCCACTAAATTTTCCTTTCTCATGATGCCAACTATTTTGTGAAGTGCACCAGTCCCTCCTGCAGCAAAGCACCCCCACAACATGATGCGGCCACCCCCGTGCTTCACAGTTGGGATGGTGTTCTTCGGCTTGCAAGCCTCCCCATTTTTCCTCTAAACATAATGACGGTCAATATGGCCAAACAGTTCTATTTTGTTTAATCAGACCAGAGGACATTTATCCAAAAAGTACGATCTTTGTCACCATGTGCAGTTGCAAACCGTAGTCTGGGTTTTTATGGCGGTTTTGGAGCAGTGGCTTCTTCCTTGCTGAGTGGCCTTTCAGGTTATTTCGATATAGGACTCGTTTTACTGTGGATATAGGTACTTTTGTACCTGTGTCCTCCAGCATCTTCACAAGGTCCTTTGCTGTTGTTCTGAGATTGATTTGCACTTTTCGCACCAAAGTACGTTCATCTCTAGGAGACAGAACGCGTCTCCTTCCTGAGCGGTATGACGGCTGCTTGGTCCCATGGTGTTTATACTTGCGTACTATTGTTTGTACAGATGAACGTAGTACCTTCAGGCTTTTGGAAATTGCTCCCAAGGATGAACCAGACTTGTGGAGGTCTACAACTATTTTTCTGAGGTCTTGGCTGATTTCTTTTGATTTTCCCATGATGTCAAGCAAAGAGGCACTGAGTTTGAAGGTAGGCCTTGAAATACATCCACAGGTACACCTCCAACTGACTCAAATGATGTCAATTAGCCTATCAGAAGCTTCTAAAGCTATGACATCATTTTCTGGAATTTTCCAAGCTGTTTAAAGGCACAGTCAACTTAGTGTATGTAAACTTCTGACCCAGTGGAATTGTGATACAGTGAATTATAAGTGAAATAATCTCTCTGTAAACAATTGTTGGAAAAATGACTTGTGTCATGCACAAAGTAGATGTCCTAACCGACTTGCCAAAACTACAGTTTGTTAACAAGAAATTTGTGGAGTGGTTGAAAAAATGAGTTTTAATGACTCCAACCTATGTGTATGTAAACTTCCGACTTCAACTCTGTGTTGTTTGTTTGTTCTTCCTGCCTGTAAGGGTATTGAGTTGAGAGTGGGGAGTGAGCCAGGTTAATGGGGAGACAGGTTTTGCATTATTACTGCAATCACACCATGCGGACTTGTTGATGACACTGAGGAACAAAGAATGGATGACGGTCAGAAGTATAGATAAATACAGGTCAATGGAAAAGATAAGGAAAATACTGCATGTCAGTCATTGCATACAAAAAAAAAAAGAAAAAAAAGAAACCGCAACAATGATCAGGGGAGAGACAAATCTAAATTATAAGTGAAATAATCTGTCTGTATACAGTTGTTGGAAAAATTACTTGTGTCATGGACAAAGTAGATGTCCTATCCGACTTCCCAAAACTATAGGTTGTTAACAAGAAATTTATGGAGTGGTTGAAAAACGAGTTTTAATGACTCCAACCTAAGTGTTATGAAACTTCCGACTTCAACTGTAACTGACACCCTTAACATGGAGATTCAGTCAGTTTTAGAATGGGTAACTAGCAATAGGCTGGTGCTAAATATTTCTAAATCTAAAAGCATAACATTTGGGACAATTCACCCACTCAACCCGAAACCTCGTCTAGATCTATTATTGAATAATGTGGTGATTGAGCAAGTTGAGGAGACTAAACTGCTGGGTGTAACCCTAGATAGCAAGCTGTCATGGTCAAAACATATAGACGCAATGGTTACTAAACTGGGTAGTCTGTCCATGATAAGGTGTTGCTCTTCTTTCTTGACATCTAAATGAACCAGGCAGGTCCTACAGGCCCTAGTTTGGTCGCACCTGGACTACTGCCCGGTTGTGTGGTCAGGTGAGGCAAAGAAAGACTTAGGAAAATTGCAGTTGGTCCAGAACAGAGCAGAGCGTGTTGCACTTAGATGTACAAGGATGGTGAATGTCAGTGGTATGCATCTCAATTTTAAAGTTGAGAGATTGACTGCATCGCTATTGGCCTCTGAGCGAGGTGTCGATGGGTTAAAAGGTACCAAACTGTCTGTTCAAGCAGTTGGCACACAGTTCGGACACTCATCGGTACAACACAAAACATGCAGCCAGAGGTCTCTTCACAGACCCCAGGTCCAGAACAGAAGCTGGGAAAAGCACAGTACTAAATAGAGCCATGACTACATGGAACTCTCTGTCACCCCAGGTAACTCCAACTAGCAATAATACCATATTTAAAAAAAATGGATAAACAGATAAAACACCTTAACGCACGATGGGGACTGTGAAGAGACACAGACATTTTTATATATTATGTATTGTATGGACAGTAGTATTATGCATATTATGTATTTGTGTATTTTATTTGTTGTGTTTTGTTTCCTGTTTGGACCCCAGGAAGTGTAGCAACTGCCTTGGGGATCTTAATAAAACACTAAATGCTAAATACTAAATATTAAATACTAAAGCTGGAGAAACCAGAACAGTGCCCATGTTCAGGGTGATCTGTTGGACAACCGTCAGCAGAAATGACTTCCTTGATTACACCAGCAGAATCCCTCTCGTATTGTAAATAGAAAACCACCACATATTGAAGTGTGTTTTTTAAAGGAGAGGATTCAGCACCCGTTTCAGACAAGTATATTTGATCTGCTTAGATGTGTGGTTTCTAAAATGTCCAGAGGCAGTGAAATCCCCTACTCTCACATTGTGGAGCTGTAACAGGACCAAGAGAAGATCATGTTAGTCCTAACACTATTAGGGCGATGACCTCAGTATTCCCTCATAAACACAGGCATGTGGCTGGTCTGTGTAACTATGTGTTGCTGTCTTTCTCCCTCGTTCTCATTTAACCGCAATTACTATGTCATCGTAAACTACCCTGTAAGGTCAATGTTTGATGTCAGCACATGCGATGTCCAGTCATTCCTTACAGTCAGTTGCCATCACAGTACAGTGTTTCACAGTGTTTCAGTTCCAAGGAATATACAATAAATGGCCGAGATGAGATTTGACCGGTTCGTAAACATATTTGATGTTCTGCAATGTTATTTCGACTCTGTTATGTTGCCTGTTTCATGGTGAGATGTGTCAACTCCTCCAATTCATTAGTCAGGAACTGGAGATGATTAGTGAGAGAGTACTATCCATCTCTTGAGAGCATCAAATGTATTTAGAGCTTTTCTTTTCAGACTTGTTTAGCATGCTTCATGTAAGGTGACAGCAGATGTTCCCTATGTGTAGTCTACACCATAATTAAGAATCAATGTTATGCGGTTGAAAACATTTTATAAACTGGGTGGTTGGCTGAAAGCTGTGGTATATCAGACCGTATACCATAAGTATGACAAAATATATATTTTTACTGCTCTAATCACGCTGGTAACCAGTTTATAATAGCAATAAGGCACCTCGGGGGGTTTGTGATATATGGCCAATATACCACAGCTAAGGGCTGTGTCCTAGCACTCGTCGCGTCGTGCATACGGACAGCACTTAGCTGTGGTATATTGGCCATATACCACACCCCCTCGGGCCTTATTGCTTAAGTATATCATTACAAGCATCATCCAAAATTGTCATAAACATTTTACAGCAACACCCTATGTGGAGCAGGGGAAAAGTGTTTAAGGCTGTATCATGTCACATCACTTAGCCACATGTCGCACCCTCTGCCTGCGTGGGCTTGTTCCACCGACGAGCCCAACAGCCTTCTCTGTGGTCATTAGCAACATTAGCTGCTAATGAAGGGTCTCTTCAGATAAGCAGTGCCTAATTAAGGGCCTTCTCTGATTCTCTCAGCCCCCATTTCTCTCTGTCTCTCTCTCGACAACATGGCGTAAAAAAGTTTCACGCCGACCTCTCAACCCGGCCCCCGTTCAGAGGAGTTGGAGTTTAAACACTCGAACGGAATTACCTCGCTCCCAGAGGAACGACTTTCTCATTGGAAAGTGTGGACGCGCACTTTGGAAAGGGTTTAATTAGTGCTAATTACTTTGTTTTGTTTCCACACTTTGGTGGTTATAGCCGAGAGGCTGTGTGACTCCATAGGCCCACTGTTCTCTCTCTTGCTCTCTGTGAAAACACATTAGTGACTGTTAACAGAGTGTTTGGACTATTGAACGTTTGCCGCTCCTGTAACATCCGTTTTCATATGCTGACTGACATCACCAGGATCGGAGCCAGTGGCGATGTGCGTCCCTGTGTCTCTTTGTAAGTCCATTGACCTGTTTTGCCTGTATGTGTTCTGGTTTCATCTGTTCTGAAATAGTTCTTCTGTCTGTGCGATATGTTGCTCTGTAGTCTTTGTCTGCTGTATGTCTTTTTAACTTTGCTTACTCAGGCTGGTGGAGAGTGTTAATTAGCCCCCTGCAGGGCAGATGAAATGTGCGGTCTGAGTCACTATGGGATGCAGCAGCAGGCCACACTAGCACATGGCTGGTGGGATCCTGCTGGCTGACACACACACACACACACACACACACACACACACACACACACACACACACACACACACACACACACACACACACACACACACACACACACACACACACACACACACACACTCAACTAACCTTGTGGGGACAAACAATTAAGTCCCATTCAAACTCCTATTTTAGCTAACCCCTAACCCTAAATCAAACCCTAACCCTAAACCAAACCCTAACCTTAATCCTAAACCGAACCGTAGCTCCTAACCCTAAAACTAATTCTAACCCTAACCCTAAACCAAACCCTAACCCCTAACCCTAAATCAAACCCTAACCCTAACCCAAACCTTAACCTTAATCCTAAACCGAACCGTAGCTCCTAACCCTAAAACTAATTCTAACCCTAACCCCCCGAGAAATATCATTGGACCTTGTGGGGACTAACAAAATGTCCCCATTTGGTGAAATTGTTGTTTTGTTTACTATTAAACACGTCCACACACACACACACACACACACACACACACACACACACACACACACACACACACACACACACACACACACACACACACACACACACACACACACACACACACGTCCACACACACTCTTATATACTGTAACACACCTTCACTTGTCATATGATGTCACGGGTAGCCTGAGGGGTGGTCTGGTGTGTGTGTGTGATTCTGCCCCTCTGACCCAAGACGCACTCCAGGGGTGCTTCGGATCCCTGTGGGGCCTGTCAGAGTCCACATATCACATTGGCCGTACTCAGTACTTACAGTACTGCCCAGAGGGGTTTCCCAATAGAAAATACATTTGTACATGTAGAAAGTGGGTCAGAACAGAACGTGTGCCTGCCCGGCCCCATGGGAGCCTCGGCAGCAGGGACTAAAAAACTAAAGGAGTGCTGCTGAGACAACATAGTCCAGTCTCAGCATCATCCTCGGAACAAGACCTACTTTATCAACACAAGACTGCCCTGAAGGGATGAAGTCACAGAATTCACAGAGTGGGACTTGACGTTGGACCTTTTGACTGACTCCACACTACCCAGTCATTTTGCCTGATACTAATCAGAATGGGATTGGGAATGAATGTGGAGCGCCGTTACAACTAGGAAGTGGTTATAACGCTTCTCAGAGTCCTAAAGGTGTATGTGGCGGCACAACAGTGTTCTAGAACAGTGGTTCCCAACCAGGGGTACTAGGACCATCCACAGGGAGTACTTGAGAAGACTCGTGAGACCATAGGCTTACTGGTAAAAATGCACACGATGGGGTACTTTAGGGGGTTCCTCCGAGCAGAGCAAAATTCAGTTGGTGGTAGAGTAACCGAAAAAGGTTGGGAACCACTGTTCCAGAATACTGAACTGTTGGCTTTCATACTTTTGGAATTCTCAGCACGTCTCAAGCAATTTTTCCAACCGTCACCAAAATTCAGATGAATAGACAACGCGTGAATGGAGCCCCATTGGTTCAGAATTTTGTGGAGGTGCGTGGTTGGGCTATGCGTAAAACTCCTCCTTTACTGTATTTGAGTTTACATTGATAAAGTGATGGAGTGATGATCACTATGCTACACACATAATCTCCTTCGGGGGGCCACGCCATGTACCTCATTTTCTTAGTATCAGAAGTATTCAGTTAGACATGAAGTTGTGACACTGGGATCGTCCACTGGGCTTATCTGAGCTTGACACTAACCACGGTGACGACCCACAGGCCGCACCACGTCCTTTCAGCGTGGGTAATGGGGTAATATTTGGTTGATATGTTGACATTACAACCTATTTTCACCCTTTCAAAAAGACAGCCAAAAGTTCGCCGAATTCCCAATGACCATGCTTTCAACCATTTAGAAAGCACAACACAATTCTAATGGGAATACAATGTCAGATATAGAACAATTTCATGTGTTATCACTGTGCTTCATCTAATAGCACAACCAAATGACCTGGATTGGAATTGAGATTATTAAAGTACATTGTGCAAGTGATTAATGCCGTTCGAGATTCCGCGCAGACTACTACAGCAATTGTGAAGGTCTCCACAGACCTGCGACCTTCGCATGCAATCTTTCAAATGCACGCTTTCTAGGATTACGTAAGAAGACATTTATTGTTACAGTAGCCTCAAAATGTGGCCATGAATATGTTACTCATTTTAAAGTTGAATAAACACTGATACATTAGTTTGTAAGCCATTTACCAGGTCTTGTTTCCGGTATCCTTAATAAGCTGTTTACTGCATCGCAAAACTGATATTGAATTGTGTTTGGTTGATTTTTAGTTGAGATGGAGACTTTAATCCAACATATTTTATTATTAACTTGTAGATTTCATTTGAAATCAACCAAAGCTTGAAACCCTATGCTTAAATGTATTGCCTATGTTTAGTTGAATCCTGGGTTGAATTTAACACAATAGCTGTTGATGACTTCCCAAAATTCTACATAGGCCGAAATAGTATCTTTGATGATATATGAGTGATAAAGTATGGGTACATTTAAGTTACTCTGTTAAACCTACCCTTTGGAACAGTGAATCTATTAAGTGTACATTTCTCAACAATCATTCTCATGATAGCACACTGGTAACAGTCAGTGACAAATATAGCAAAACCCTAGATGAGAGACCAAAGGGATAGCTTTAGATAGATTAACTCCCCAGTAGTAGGTGCTCCCAAGCCTATAGCTTTTTCTTATAGTGGATATTACATTGAAGATCTGACGTTGTTTCAAAGGTACAAATTCAACATATTTTATACAAGGTTTGTCTATGTTGAAAATTGGTTACCTTGATGACATAATCCTGTGGTTGAAATGTCACCATCAAAACAATGACTTTTTTCAAAACTAATGTATTTTCCACGTAGATTCACAATACGTTGACAAATTACATTGAAACAACGTTGATTTAACCAGTTTGTGCCCACACTCTTAGAAAAAACTGTGCTAAGTAGAACCATACAGGGCTCTTCGGTTTGTCCCCATAGGGAAACCCTTTTTGGTGCTGGGTAGAACCCTTTGCAGAGGGTTCTATCTAGAACCCTTTACATAGGGCTCTTGAAAGAACCCCCTGTATATGGTTCTACCTAGAGCCCTCTATGAAGGTTTCTGCTTAAAACCCTCGATGAAGGTTCTACCAAGAACCATTTTATAATCTAAAGGTTCTTCCTCGAACCGTCTATGAAGGGTTCTACCGAGAACCCTTTTATCTTTGGAAGGTTCTTCCTAGAACCTTCTATGGACAGTTCCACCAGCCTTATTAGCCTTTAAAATTGTACTATTTATGACAATACGTTACATATATCATAAAGGCCTTTCTTTGAGGGCGTTGTTATACCCTAACACAGTGGTGTTAGGAATCTCCTGGTTCACAGGCCACATCAGGCCTACAAGTCACATTATGCTGGCTTGCAAAGTGATGTATAATTCCTATTGGAAGCCAGCCAGAGTTAGGATATCCAACAAGTGGAATTGTTAGTCACCTGCAACCTGCATTCAGAATGACTGCCAGTGTAGGCAAGATTGAATAGTGAGAATACCTCAATCATCTAAACTGGAAAAACCATCTCAGTAATGGGTGCAAAAAATCTAATTACGAACAGTTTAGAAAACTGGATGCTATTTTGAAAACTGCATGTTATTTATCTTTATGTAGCATTAATGTATCAACCAATCAATGCAAAAACAACAGATATTACAGTAAAACAAACAATTCTTAAAACGTCCCTGCAATGGAGCATACTGGGAAATATATATGGTTCTATATAGAACATTTCTTGCCTTCCAAATAATCATTAAAAAAAACTTTCTTCCAAAAACTGTTCTTAGGATGTTATAGGTTCTAGGTAGAACTCTTTGCCTTACAAAGAACCCTTGTCTTCCAAAAAATTGTTATTCTGATCAAAACAGTTCTTGGTAGAACCCTATCCCTCTGCAAAGAACCTATTTGGAACCGTTTTTTTAAAGAGTGAAGTGGGTATTGACATTAACGACAATGAAATAAAACAACGAGGTCAGCCCTCCCAGAGAGATCTGGCTTTTAAGACTATGTGAAATGATGTGATCACATTACTAATGAAACCTCTATGACTCAGGTGGTTGGGAAACCTCTCTGACTCCGTGTCAGGTGGTTGGGAGTGGTGAGGAGGTTTAATTGAAACAGCACTCTGAAAGGCCCTCGTGCTTTTGACAACGAACCCTGGCTCTTTGAAGAGGTTGTTGTCAGAGCTGTGCCTGCATGACGATCATAGGCTACACCTCATTATTGCAGCAGACTAACATTCAAAAATGGGTCTAAAAATGTTGAACATAGTCTGGGTCGTATTCACTAGGAATGAAACAGAAGCAAATGGACTGAAACGACAAGGGACTACCTGAAACTTGTCCAATAAGAAAATCTGTTTGTCGTTTTCAGGGGACAAAGTTAAACAGACATACTAAACTGGTCTTACACAGTAATGTGCTGTGTTTCAGTTACAGCAACAGTTGGGAATGTTTCAAATCAGTCTCCAGGGTCACGAGGAGGTTTCACGTATCGTCATGACACCAAGAATACCAAGCACGTGTCATCTGGCATTGTGCTGCTAGTATTCCCAATGAGCGTGTTGATGATCATACGGTACACACTCTGCTCACTCACCACTTACACTTCGATGGGTTGGCGTGCATGGAAATGTTAACATGCTATCCATGATGAGTACGACTAGAAATGTACCGATGTCATTAGGGTCCAGAGAGGCCTGCTGGTATTCACAACAGTACTCATACTCCCACCTGTGGTTACGTTCTAAACGTCTGTGACCAGGTTAGGCTACTAACTGACCACCAAACCAAACCGCCCTCCAGATCCAATGTTGATAAATGACATTTGGGCATCATTGGAGTTCTAACCAGGTCGATACATCAACAACCCCACGGACCACATGGTCTGCTCTGTGCGCCACCCCACAAAATCTCAGAGCACCACTCCGACTTCATCACAGTCAAACGCAGGAATGTCACGAAAGCCTTCGCCGTGGACGCGTACAGAGAGCGGCACGTGAGCAGTCAGGGAGGTCTGGAGCAGTCACATCATCTAGAATGGTGGCCTGAAGGGCTGGAGGGAAATGATTTTCACTCTTTCACTTACACATTACCTACAGATGACCCACTTCTTCTATTCCACTTCAACCTCTTTAAAGACGATCAATGCTCCCTGAACTGTCGGATAATCCTACATGACATAAAATAGAAACCGTAAATGTGAACACAGGTTTGTATATGAAGGCGGCTCTGAGTATAAACGATTGTGCCTTCTTTTTTCTTCTCCCTCTGTCGCTCCCTATTATTAGAGATGGAATTCTGATCCTTGTGTGAGTGGCTATCGGAAAGAGCCGACTGGGACGCTTTTGATGTCTGCCGATCGATCAACACCAATCTGGGGTGAAATTGGAGAGCAGGGCCAGCATGCATAAACTCTTCCTCTTCCTCTTCCTCTGACACCAGCGTTGAACAGCCTAGACGATCTGGAGGGAGATGTGATATGATGTGGCCAGACAGGGGAAATGAAAGGGAGGAATGGATGGGCATGGTTCTGTTGGGCTCACTGGGTCTTACAGTGACACTTGACAGATGTTGGAGGTAAGGAAATAGACAGACGTGGAGAGAAGTCCTTCTTTCGGTTCAGTAATTTACCGGCATCGTATACAGTAGATACAAGGTAAGAAAGAGCAGAAATCTTGTGTGAGTGAGAGAGCGTTGCCCCGATAGCAACAGGAACCGTGGAGATGTTGTAGTAATTTATTAAAACACAGAATTACAAGACTGTACTCCATTCTTCTCAATATGCTTCTATTGTTCCCGTGTGCCATCAACCATGCTCCCTGCAATGTACAAAGACGAGCAGACAGAAATTAAATTTTTCGCTTTTGCCATCTCTCTCTCTCTCTCTCTCTCTCTCTCTCTCTCTCTCTCTCTCTCTCTCTCTCTCTCTCTCCGCCACGGCTCCACAGGTCTAATTGAAGTGGTTAATTAACTAGAAAAACACATAAACACTTTTCCAGGACGTTAGGAGATCTGGGGATGAGTGCGTGTGAAAGGGTTGATAAAAGCGTCTGAAGTGCATTATGTTTCCTCCCCCGCCATCGCCCCGGGAGACAGAGAGCGTGACGGCCGCCTGGCCACAGGTGTGCAGGTGCAAACATGAAGCCAGCCAATTGGACAGTTTTAATTTGTTTTCTGGCGCAACGCTCCGCCAAGTCCAGGAAACGACACGAGAGCTAATGTGTATAGTTGAAAAGAAATGTCATCAGAACAATGTTTTATGTGGCATTTTATGGCATCTCTCATAAAGATGTGAGGGGAAACAGACACAGACGCGAGCTCGTGTACACACGCATACACATAACTACATACCTTATTTTGCATGCATGCACGCACGCACGCACGCACACACACACACACACCACACACACACAGGAGCAGAGAGATTAAGCCATATGCTTTGGCTCTGATAGAGACACAGTAGGTGACGGAGAGAGAACAGAGATACAGCAGATACTCATCAATCCAGTAGTCACACACACACACACACACACACACACACACACACACACACACACACACACACACACACACACACACACACACACACACACACACACACACACACACACACACACACACACACGCACACCTCATTGAAGTCCTTTTAGAGAAGCAGACCATGGAGTGACAGAGAGGGGGAGAGTGTAGGGCATTGTCAGGGGCCTGCTGCGTGTGTCCACATTTCAGTACCAGCTCACCAGTGGAACCGAGGGACAGAGCCACCTTGGTCTCAGGCATACAATCCCTCACTTATGCTTGCCATCTGATTCAGAACCCAACAACCCCACCATTCTAACTGCCATCGCACAATGGGATGAATGTCTCTGACTAAATGGAGAAAGTGACAGTGTGTGTGTGTTAAAAAATATGTGGGAAGCCTTTGGGACAGGCCTTGTTTTGAGTAAAAATGTCCCACTCTTGCCTTCTGAAGAAATCCCGCACTACTCGGGTGGAAAACATACAGTATATCTTTCTCTTTGTTAACATTCACATTGTTGACATTCTGCCTCTTGTTATGGGACTGCTCACCCTTTTTAAAGCTGCTTGAGCAGACTGTGGGCTCCATTGTACTGTAACAGTTTGGGATGAAGTATGTGCGGCCATTGCGTAAGCTACACCTCAAGGGCCATACCTCCCACCACATTCCCCAGAATGGGAACAATCGGTCCAAGTGTCCGCTAAACGGCCTAACCATGGGACAACAGTGTCTTATCCCTCAGAACGGAGGGTGGGAGGGATGGATGGAAGGATGGATGAAGGAAGGAAGGTAGGGGGGCATTATCATCTGCCCCAGAGAATGCCTGACCGGCCTGGTGTGGGTATCAGTGGGCGTGGCGGGCATTGTCTTCTCATTCTCTTCTGCATTCCACGAACAAGTGTCACACTGTCCTGAAGGATCGAACGGTGGTGAAGGCAAGGTCAGGAGACAAAACAATGTTTCACTGGCCCAGTCAAAGGACAGAAGGACAGTTAGTGTCAGCAAAGTGATACTTCTGACTTCTTCCCATCCACAGATCTCTGTCTCCTTCTGTCTCCTCTGTTTCTGGCTCCTTCTCTCCGTTTCTGGCGCCTTCTCTCCGTTTCTGTCACCTTCTCTCTGTTTCTGTCTCCTTTTCTCTGTTTCTATTTCCTTCTGTTTCTTTCATACTTTCGAGGTGTCTCTTCCACTGTCAGACACTCACCTTAGGCTATCACTAGATTCACTACATTATTTGTTTTCTACAGCAGTCTTGTTCCAATTATGGCAGAACATTGTGTATTAGAAAGCAAAACTAAGACCTCCCCTAAACTCTTATTTATGTAAATGCCTCCAATGTACAAAACTTTCTCTGTCTCTCTACCACTCTCTGTCTCTCACATATACACACACACCACTAGACATTCCCAAAATCCCCCCTCTTCCGTCTCCCACTTTTACTAGACTAATCCCTCAGCCTCACACCATGTGTAGTGTCCAGATCATTGCACAAACCACTAAAGTGTTACTGCGTGTTTCTCACAGCCAGCGGTTCAGCCCCATTTAAAGAAAACAGGAAAATCTATATTTCTTATTAGGAATCCCTGCTGATGTGCCTGAGGCTTGGCTTTTTCATCGCTTTTCTCCTTTGTGCTGTTGGAGGATACACAGAAGGACAGTCTCTCTAGGAGAGTTCATGCTATTGTACGTTTTTTCCTCTATTTGTACTGTACCAGAAAAAGTATGGATTCTGCTTTTACCAAATGTGGTACGGTATATCCTTTTTCATGGAAGGGAAATGTGTTGATTGTTGTGAATCTGCAAACATATTGATTTAAAGAGTACACATGCACCTGGATTCATGTTGGGCTCCCGAGTTGCGCAGCGTGTCTAAGGCACTGCATCTCACTGCTTGAGGTGTCACTACAGACATGCTGGTTCAAATCCAGGCTGTACGACAACTGGCTGTGATCGGGGGTGGTGGTGCACAATTGGCCCAGTGTTGTCTGGGTTTGGCTGGTGTAGGCTGTCATTGTAAATAAGAATTTGTTCTTAACTGACTTGCCTAGTTCAATAAAATTCCATTATTACGCAACGGTGTGCGTAACCGTGGAAGGAGAAACAGTTACACTTTGATTGAAGTTCCATATCTGAGGAATAGCTTCAACCTGCATTTTACATGCTTCCATTTTAAAAGTTGCTATCTGCAGGAGCAGTCTGGTTTAAGTGCAATTCTCATGGGTGCACTGCTGTATCCTACCATCACCACAGTAGAGTCAGTGTAATAGTTGGCTACAC
This sequence comes from Salvelinus namaycush, assembly GCF_016432855.1. NCBI lineage: Eukaryota > Metazoa > Chordata > Actinopteri > Salmoniformes > Salmonidae > Salvelinus > Salvelinus namaycush. The sequence goes on along the minus strand of NC_052310.1, from coordinate 39,270,588 downwards.
TCGAGCGTCTGTATCCTGGTGACTTTGAAAACACTGCTGCTTCAAAGTCACAGATAAAAGACAGATTAGGGAAACACTGCGACACACAAGGAGCATTCTGGGTGATGGGAAATCAGAGGCCCAACCCTTTCTAAAGACTGTGATAGATACACTATAAAATACATCGAGAGGGAGAAAAGGGGGGGGAGAAAACTCCTCCCAACACAGACAGAGGTGGTGTCCTTGCTAGGAATAATTGGTCTGTTTCTTCTGTTTCCTCCCGGGTCCATCCCTCCTTCCCTCTCCTTCACTCCACTCTCTCGTTCTCCCTCTATAAAATTGTTTACTGGGGACAGTGGCAGGGGCATTGAAAGAGGGAATGTGGGTGCAGGCTTTCATTGTGATTGATTGAGAGGGCCATGGCCCTTATTAAAAAAACATGAAAAAATATGGTGATAAAACATATGTAAAAAAAAAAACATGGTTTTCGGACACATGTAGGCTGTATCACATCTCGCCGTGATTGGGAGTCCCATAGGGCGGCGCACAATTGGCCCAGCGTCGTCCGGGTTTGGCCGTCATTGTAAATAATATTTTTTTCTTAACTGACTTGCCTAGTTAAATAAAGGTTAAATAAAATGTTTTAAATAAAATATATGAACACATGTATGAACAAATCACGCAAAAAATGTTATCTAAAAAAATATATATATTCCACATGAGGTTTCACATGGATTTGTCACGAACATTTTTCACATTTGAACAAATCAAATGAAAAACGTAACGTGAAAACAAAATTCAGAGGTGGTTTTTTATCACATGACTCACACGTGTTTTCCCAACATTTCAGGTGTGCTTTTTTAACTGGCAGGATTAGAACCCAGGTCTCCCAGGGGAGAAGCTAATGTCTTAACCATTAGACCAAATGTGCCAACACTTTTCCAAGGTGTATTTATTATCAATTTCTCTCAATCTCAGAATATTGACTATTCCCTTTAAAATATGTCTGTCAAACATTTAAAAGTGTAATCGAGTTAATTGCAGGATTTGTTGTGATTAAAATCTTACATTTTGAAATTGCTCAAATTGAGCTGTGATTCAAGATTTTTTTTATACAACAAACAATACAAGAATATTGCCATTTTGATTTAGTCCAAAGTAATGTTAAGCAAAATAAGGTCAATTGATAAAGCACACTTTAACATCAATGTCAACTTGTTCTGACATTGCATTGTTGTTATTAGCTGTATAGATTCTAGATGACTTAGGATGTTTTAGTGTATTTTGAACACTTTCAGACAATGCGATATTTTTTTTTTTAATTCAGTATGAAATTTAAAAAAAAAAGTTTAATTCAGTTAACTGATTACCTCTGACAGCAATACTTTTTACATGTTTAAAAGGATAAATAAGGAGACACGGAGCTCTAGCTTTTCTGTTCTTTTCACTGTTGTTCCATCGGTCTCTGAACAACGTATGAAGAAATCATTATTTATAACATACCGGTACTTCAATTATTATATTCAGGTAGGCTAAGTTAGCTTTTTATAGAATGGAATTACAAAATGTGCAATTCCATATGTGGAAACATTGCTACTGCAACATGTTACCGCCCCCTTTTCACATCTGAAGAGAATAACACTATTTCACTGCCACATGTGAACTTGCAATTCCACATGTGAATGTTCGATTTTCACATGTGGCGTTTTCTTACATGTGAAACTGCAAATGAGATTTTCACATGTGATCACATGAACTTACAATTCCACATGTGAACGTGAGATATCAAATTTTCCCCTGTGACCGTTTTTCACGTGAAGCCACAAATTTAACATGTGCGACTGCAATTCACGTGAGGTGAAAACGTGTTTTTCTTTTCATATGTGAAAAGGTGGTGTTAACATGTTAATTCTAAATGTAATACATGTGACATTTTTTTTTACAATTTGCCCAGTGTCGTTAGGGTGGCCGGGGTAGGCCGTCATAATAAATAAGAATTTGTTCTTAACTGACTTGCCTAGTTAAAAAAAAAAAAAAAAAAACTCCTGGTCGAAACACGATGAACCAATTAGGAGTCTAAAGATGTTAGGGCAGGCAGCGACACATGGCTGATTGATGATTGCCTATTGGTCAGCGGTGCTAAGGATGGATTGTGTTTGTGTGTGCCTATATGCCTATGTGTGTGTGTTTGATCTTACATAAGATTCCTGCTGCTTTCTAATTAAGTTATGATTGCTTGCTCTAAATCCAAGGCCTTTTCTCCACTTTGAACAAGCTCCTCACACAGTCACTGTAACAGATGTGATCATACTTCGTAACTCTTTTGCGTTGTGTTTGTCAAGAAAAGGAATGTCAACCAGCGGTCCCAGTTGATCTGTAGTTTATTCTGTGACAATAGATAAAGAACAGCACATTAGATGTGCATAGCTTGATGATGTTGATGGCTGTAAACACAGTATTAACATATATCACTTGCATGTTAATATCAGATTGGGTTGTAATCAATAATCATAACAATTACAAAAATGTGACAACATACAATAGGTTAAAAAAAAATTAAAGTACCTGTGGCAATAAATAAAGAGCAGCACATTAGACGTGCATCTCTTGATGATGTTGATATTTAACCTTTATTTAACAGGCAAGTCAGTTAAGAACAAATTCTTATTTACAGATGTATTGTAATTGAGTAGCTTTTCTGAGTACAAAGTCAGTAATTTTACTTCTACTTGAGTAAAATTTTATGCAAGTAACAGTATTCTACTTGAGTAGGATATTTCAGTACTATTTCCACCCCATTGATTTTAAATGTTAGTTAATAGTTAATACTATATATATATATATATATATATATATATATATATATTTTACCAATCCTTATTTTTTATTTTTCTTTTTTTTACAGATGTGCATTGTTGCAACTCATAAAATAAATTAACTTAGTTCCTACTGTACATTCATTTCCTATTTTACCTTTACAATGTAATGCATGGAAAATATTATGTTTAACAATGTTCAGGTAACCTCAGCAAAATTATGTATTTATCAAGGTAATGTTTATTTTAAAAGCAACTCAATTACATTTACTCAGCCATTTTTTAAATATCAACTTTATGTTAACTTGAGTAGTTTTTACACCAGTAATTGTACTTCTACTTGAGTAAAATGTCATTAAAAGTAACAATACTTCTACTTGGGTAGGATATTTCAGTACTCTTTCCACCCCTGTTGATGGCTGTACAGTAGATTGTAGCATGAATCTGTAACAACAAGGCTGTGTTTACACAGGCAGCCCAATTCTGATATTTTTTTCACTAATTTGACTTTTGACCAATCAGATCAGCTCTGAAAAATATATAAGGTGAAAAGATCTAATGTGATTGGTCAAAAGACCAATTAAGCCCCGTTTCCATTGGCACATTGAAGTCAACCCAGATTGGGCCAGTGTTGCCAATTTAGCGACTTTATTGCTATATTTAGCGAGTATTCAGACCCCTCTAGCGACACATTTTCAAAAAAGCGACTAGCGACTTTTTCTGGTGTTATTGGAGACTTTTGGAGACTCTGAAAGCACATATCATTTGGTTAGCTATCGACCCGGGCCAGGTCGATTAGAAAGGCCTGCTCGCTGAAGTGTTTCAGGGAGCGTTTGATAGTGATGAGTGGAGGTCGTTTGACCGCTGACCCATTACGGATGCAGGCAATGAGGCAGTGATCGCTGAGATCTTGGTTGAAAACAGCAGAGGTGTATTTAGAGGGCAAGTTGGTTAGGATGATATCTATGAGGGTGCCTGTGTTTACGGCTTTGGGGTTGTACCTGGTAGGTTCATTGATCATTTGTGTGAGATTGAGGGCATCAAGCTTAGATTGTAGGATGGCCGGGGTGTTAAGCATGTCACAGTTTATGTCACCTAGCACCACGAGCTCTGAAGATAGATGGGGGGGCAATCAGTTCACATATGGTATCCAGAGCACAGCTGGGGGCAGCGGGTGGTCTATAGCAGGCGGCAAAGGTAGAAGTTCAAATTGTTTGGGTACAGACCTGGATAGTAGGACAGAACTCTGCAGGCTATCTCTGCAGTAGATTGCAACTCCGCCCCCTTTGGCCGTTCTATCTCGTCTGAAAATGTTGTAGTTAGGGATGGAGATTTCAGAGTTATTGGTGGTCTTCCTAAGCCAGGATTCAGACACGGCTAAGACATCCGGGTTGGCAGAGTGTGCTAAAGCAGTGAATAAAACAAACTTAGGGAGGAGGCTTCTAATGTTAACATGCATGAAACCAAGGCTTTTGTGGTTACAGAAGTCATCAAAATAGAGCGCCTGGGGAATAGGAGTGGAGCTAGGCACTGCAGGGCCTGGATTCACCGCTACATCGCCAGAGGAACAGAGGAGGAGTAGGATAAGGGTACGGCTAAAAGCCATGAGAATTGGACGTCTAGGACGTCCGGAACAAAGAGTAAAAGGAGCAGGTTTCCTAGGGCACTGCGCGCAGTGCGCGCTAACCGAGGGGGGCGGGTGCACGGTGTTTCCTGGCTTCCGGGTTGGAGGCGCGCTGTGTTAAGAAGCAGTGCGGCTTTGTTGGGTGGTGCTTCGGAGGACGCATGGCTTTCGACCTTCGTCTCTCCCGAGCCCGTACGGGAGTTGTAGCGATGAGACAAGATAGTAATTACTAGCGATTGGATACCACGAAAATTGGGGAGAAAATGGGATAAAAAAAATAAAAAAATAATAATACATTTAAAAAAAAGGAGCAGGTTTCTGGGGGCGATAAAAATAGATTCAAGGTATAGTGTACAGACAAAGGTATGGTAGGATGTGAATACAGTGGAGGTAAACCTAGGCAGTGAGTGATGATGAAAGAGATATTGTCTCTAGAAACATCATTGAAACCAGGTGATGTCATCGCATGTGTGGGTGGTGGAATTGAAGGGTTGGATAAGGTATAATGAGCAGGGCTAGAGGCTCTACAGTGAAATAAGCCAATAAACACTAACCAGAACAGCAATGGACAAGGCATTTAGACATTAAGGAGAGGCATGGAGGTGCCAGTTGAATAACTTCCTCTGGCAGATAACGTCGGTATTCCAGTCGTGAAGGCCCGGTGGGGCTCCGCATCGGCAGTAAAACAGGTCCGTATAGGTGATTGTAGCCCAGGAGTTGCTGATGGAACTCTTCAGCTGGCTAGCTCCGGGATAATTGGTGTTTGCTCCGGAATCAGCGTTAGCCAATAGTCACTCGGATAGCAGCTAGTTAGTTGCAAGATCCAGGTGTAAATGTCCAGAGCTTGCGGTAGAAATCCGGGGATATGGAGAGAAAATAGGTCAGGTATGCTCTGGTCTGAGTCGCGTTGTACAAAACTGGCAATAGCTTTCCGAGCTAAAGGATAGCTGATGACCGCTAGCCGTGGTTAGCTGAATATTAACGTTAGCTAGTGAGCTGGCTAACTTCTGGCTAGCTTCTGTTGTGGATTTCGGATACGAGGTGAATAATACTTTTGGGAAGAAAAATAAATAAATCATCAAGGACCATTGATTTGATCTTCAAAACCAGGCAGCAGCCACACGATCCGCTGAGGTACTGTATAACATGTTTGAGAAATGAGTACCGTCACGATCAGCTTTGCTGTAGATAAGCCATACTAAGTGTGTTTATCCTAGTCTACGGGATCGGTGTGTGTGTGTGTGTCCCCCACGGGACGGTTGAGCTAACGTAGGCTAATGCGTTTAGCATGAGGTCCCAGGACATAGACATATCTGATATGGGCAGAAAGCTTAAATTCTTGTTAATCTAACTGCACTGTCCAATTTACAGTAGCTATTACATTGAAAGAATACCATGCTATTGTTTGAGGAGAGTGCACAATTATGAACTTGAAAATGTATTAATAAACCAATTAGGCATATTTGGGCAGTCTTGATACAACATTTTGAACAGATATGCAATGGTTCATTGGATCAGTCTTACACTTTGCACATACACTGCTGCCACCTAGTGGCCAAAGTCTAAATTGCGCCTGGGCTGGAATAATCATTATGACCTTTCTCTTGCATTTCAAAGATGGTATAAAAAAGCATATTTTTTTCATTGTATTATCTTTAACCAGATCTAATGTGTTATATTCACCTACATTAATTTCACATTTCCACAAACTTCAAAGTGTTTCCTTTCAAATGGTATCAAGAATATGCATATCCTTGCTTCAGGTCCTGAGCTACAGCAGTTAGATTTGGGTATGTCATTCTAGGCGAAAATTGAAAAAAACGGTCGGATCCTTAAGAGGTTTTATAACTGACATACTTTAAAAAGTGTGCGCTCTCTCCAGGAGCAGTCAGAATTTTCTCAAAGTTGTTCACAACCTCCTCTGAATATACAGTGTTGTGACTCGCCTCAGGCAATGAGATTGTTCAAAGGCAGCAGGCAAACTCTGAGCCCCCTAGTGCTATGGGGAGGGCTGTGACACAGCGTGTTGGAGTGCTAAACCGAATGATAGACAAATCACAATATACAGGATCAAAGATTTTGTGTTTTCTTGAAAAAATAAAAACTGCCTGTCTGTCTTCCTGTGTTTGTTTGTTCCTATACCTGTGGAAATCTGTATATTTGTGAATGTGCATTTGAGTGGGTGTTTTTGTATACATATGTGTTTGTGCAAGTGCAGTGATTATTTTCCTATCCAACTGTGGGTGATGTGAATAGCCATAGTTGATGGAAAGCCATATTAGCTGGCTCAAGGGAATATGTTTATCTGTTGTCAGTGTTGCAGCAAACATAGATCATTGACATTTAAATGAACAGCAACAACAATCCAAGATGAAAAAAAAAGCGTAATTACATTTTTACCTTTGCGAGAGATAGACTTGATTTGGTTAACCGGGGAACATCAGAGGGAATCAGAGCGCCTGCTCAGGACTCTATGATGAAGCTCTGGTCTAATGTGTGCTGACAGCTGAATGGCTTGTGAACAGAGGACAGGGCCCACGCTCTGTGGACTGATACATATTCAGGCCACTGAAAAATCAACAAAACATACCTAAACCAGGTCAACGTGGGCCACTTATTTTCCGCAGAGATCAGCACTGTGATTAATACACCTCAACACAATTCCCAGTACTGGGTTGCAATGCCTACCAGTGAAAACCTCTCACTAGTACCATAGAAGGAACTGCTCTTGCACTGACAACATCTAACTGGTCGGCTCATTTGCACAGGGCTACAGTGTATGAGCAGCCATGTATGGTGTAATCAGCAGAATAATGGTTCGCTGGGTTCCTGCATAGGGAGTGTGTGTGTACGTACATGTATGCGTGTGCACGTGTGTTATCTAAACGGTGCCTGTTTGGGCTACAGGCTCCACACTAAAGCAATGAAGAGCAAGTTATGTTTGGAAATTCTCCACCACAGAAGCACTCATGTCACACTTAACTAATGTATCTCAGCGGTGCTATATGTCTTCCCCTAACTGACCACGAGGGTTAAATGCAGCAAACACCCACCCACACTTCCCACCAATCGTTCACATGATGTTTCTGGCATTGGTCTCCTTATCTCGTAGAATGAGAACAGCCCTTTGGTGCTGGCCAAACAGCGCTGTCACAGGGTTTGGATCCAGTTTTCCCTCACAGCCTTCAACTCACTGCAGTCCCCAGGCCATTTTCTTTTTGGCCTTTTACAATTCCCAGCATGCCCATTTCACTCTGGCCTCCAAATGCAAAGGCCTGGTTTTCCACACCGGGCCCCTTCTTTCTCCCATGAAATGTTGTCCTATCTCCTTTAGGCATCTGAATGGATGGAAAAGATTGCCTTAATCAGATGGAGTGAGTTGAATTCCTATGCAATGAGGGTTATGAATAGTCATTGTGGGTGAAAACATGCAGACCATGTTTTGTTCTCCTCCATTGTGGAGGAGAAATCAGAAGTCTATCTGAGGTCTCGCTCTCTCTCCGGGGCTAATAGTGCACCAGCTACATCTTAACCTAGCTGTACACGGAGAGAGACGCCTTTAGGTGTAGTGATTGTGAGAGAAAAAAAATGACGTGTCCTATCCATTTCATCATCGCGATTAACCTAATTCTATTTCTGTGGCCGCCATGTCCCAAAGGACTAGTGATTATCACAAATCCATATATAAGGAAGACAACATCTGTGTATTCCTCTCTTTTACATTTTTCATACACTCTTATCACAGTAGTGAGTGTGTACTTTTTCATACTTGTTTTCTTCACACTGGCGCCCTGTGGGAATCAAACCCACAATCCTGGCATTGCAAGTGCCATGCTCTACAAACTGAGCTACACAGGACACCCTTCATCGGTCCTTGTGAGCTGGGGTAGAGCTGCTTCCTCCTGTAGGTTGAATAGATTACTACACTAAAAATGCCCCCAGAGTTATCGCTCACGGTTACCAATCTCTCATACCACACACTCTTCCTCAGCTCCCTCCCTCCCCATCTGATGCTGTGACGTCTGGGATGCTGATAGCATCTCTGGCTCGTGTTTAGACTGCCTGCTCCTGTTGTTTTTGTCTCTGATGGTGCTGAGTGTGTGTGTGGGCAATACAATGAGAAGCATGCTGCTGCCATATCAATTACAATGAACACCATCACATGAAATATCATGTCATTTTTATATGGTCAAATCTGTACTTTCTTATTGGGAAAATGTCAGAAGATATACACAGTTCGGCCATTTTCCACATCAATCTGAGTCAATCAGAAACCCCTTTTCCTCTGTTTTAGTAGATACGTTTAATTTAGCTGGGAACGGTAATGGTGACACATGATGCAGAGGAGTACCATAAATTTGCCTGAGAGAAAATTGTACTGTTTGGCATTCCTCCCTAGCTTATCAAGCCATAAGCCTTTCTTCATTTGACATCCTTTACAAAAAACCCCACAAATTTGCAGTTTCACATGTGAAATTACATGTTCACAGGACTGCAGTAGAGAGAGACAGCAGTTTTAAGTTCCACGGAGTCCACATCGCAGAGGACTTGTCATGGACCAAGAGCACCACCACTCATCAAGAGAGCACAACAGCGTCTCTACTTCCTAAGGTGGCTGAAGACGTTTGGCATGCCGCCCAAGTCCTCTCCAAATACTACCACTACACAATCAAGAATGTCCTGACTGGTTGCATCGCGGCCTGGTATGGGAATTGATTTGTCCACGACCTCAAGGCCCTCCAGCAGGTGGTGAAGATGGATCCGTACATCATCGGGACTCTATTTCCACACACCCAGGACATCTACTCGAAACGGTCCGTGAGGAAGGCCCACAGCATCATCAAGGACCCCACACAACCCAGCCACAAAACTGTTCACTTCCTTACCGTTGGCCAGACGGTATCGGAGCATGAGGTCTGATACCAACAGTCTCAGAGACAGTTTCTATCTACAAGCCACCAGACTGCTGAACACTTAAACTGGACTGACCACCTGCTCTGATTCTCTGCATCTTAGCACACATGCACTCACTCACTCACTCACTCACTCACTCACTCACTCACTCACTCACTCACTCACTCACTCACTCACTCACTCACTCACTCACTCACTCACTCACTCACTCACTCACTCACTCACTCACTCACTCACTCACTCACTCACTCACTCACTCACTCACTCACTCACTCACTCACTCACACTCACTCACTCACTCACTCACTCACTCACTCACTCACTCACTCACTCACTCACTCACTCACTCACTCACTCACTCACTCACTCACTCACTCACTCACTCACTCACTCACTCACTCACTCACACCCACACAGACATCCACACACCTACACACACATATACATTCATGCCACACACACACACACACACACACACACACACACACACACACACACACACACACACACACACACACAACTGCTGCTACCAAACTCTTATTCTAATTGATAAATACTGCATAATTTAAACACTTGCCCCCCAATACCCCGTTCCCCAAAACATGTATAAATATTGGACGATAAATTGTTTTTACTGTGTTATACTTCTTTGCCTTCAGAAAGCATTCATATCCCTTGACTTATTCCACATTTTGTTGTGTTACAGTTTGAATTCAAAATGGATTAAATATATATTTTTCCTCACCGATCTACACACAATACCCCATAATGACAGTGAAAACATGTTTCGATTTTTTTGCAAATGTATTGAAAATTATATGCAGAAATATGTCATTTAAATAAGTATTCACTCCCCTCAGTCAATACTTTGTAGAAGCACCTTTGGCGGCTATTACAGCTTTGAGTTGTCTTGGGTCTGCATCAGCTTTGCACATCTGGATTTGGGGATTTTCTTCCATTCTTCTTTGCAGATTATCTCAAGCTCTGTTAAATTAGATGGGGAGCGGCGGTGAAAAGCATTCTTAAAGTCTTTCCAAAGATTTTCAATGGGATTCATGTCTGGGTTTTGGCTGGGCCGCTCAAGGACTTTCCCATTCTTGTTCTGAAGCCATTCCAGCTTTGCTTGGGGTTATTGTCTTGTTGGTACATAAATCTTCGCTCCAGTCTAAGATGGTTTGCACTCTGAAACAGGTTCTTATCAAGGATTTGCCTGTAATTGGCTGCAGTCATTGTTCCGTCTGTCCTTACCAGTCTCCAAGTCCCTGCCGCTGAAAAGCAACCCCATGGCATGATGCTGCCACCACCATGCTTCACGGTAGGCATGGTATTAGATGGGTGATGAGCTGTGCCTGGTTTTCTCCAGATATAGCAGTTTGCATTCAGGCCAAACAGTTAAATTTTTGTCTCATTAGAACACTGGATCTTTTGCTCTCTGGATCTTTTGCTCTTTCACGTGCCTTTTTGCAAACTTCAGGCGTACTGTCGTGTACCTTTTTCTCAGGAGTGGCTTTTGTCTTGCCTCTCTCCCATAAATCCCAGATTGGTGAAGTGCTGTAGAGACTGTTAATCCTTCTGGCAGTTTCTCCCATCTCAGCCAAGGAGCTCTGTAGTTCAGTCAGAGTGGTCAATGGGTTCTTGGTCACCTCCCTGAGCAATGCACTTCTTGCCCGGTTGCTCTGTTTGGTCGGACTACCAGCTCTAGGCAGAGTCTGGGTAGTTCCAAATTATTTCCATTTCCCAATGATGGAGTCCACTGGGCTCTTGGAAACTTTCAACACTCTAGAAGTTGCTTTATACCCTTACCCAGATACAGTACATTCAGAAAGTATTCAGACCCCTTGACTTTTTCCAGATTTTGTTACATTACAGCCTTATTCTAAAATTGATTAAATAAAACATTTCTCATCAATCTACGCACAATACCCAATAATGACAAAGGGAAAACAGGTTTTTAGATATTTTTGCGAATGTATAAAAAAATTGACCCCAGAAATACCTTATTTACATAAGTATTCAGACCCTTTGCTATGAGACTCGAAATGGAGCTCAGGTGCATCCCGCTTCCACTGATCATCCATGATGTTTCTACAACTGGATTGGAGTCCACCTGTCATGAATTCAATTGATTCAACATATATTTTTTTTAAACTGCAAGTCAGTTAAGAACAAATTCTTATTTACAATGACGGCCTATCCCGGCCAAACCCTAACACCGTTGGGCCAATTGTGCGCCGCTCTATGGGACTCGCAATCATGGTCAGTTGTAAAACAGCCTGGAATCGAACCAGGGTCTGTAGTGAGGCCTATAGCACTGAGATCGGGGGAGAAGGGACTTGGTCAGGGAGGTGACCAAGAACCCAATGGTCACTGTGACAGAGCTCCAGAGTTCCTCTGTGGAGATGGGATAACTTCCAGAAGGACAACCATCCCTGGCCAGACGGAAGCCACTCCTCAGTAAAAGGCATGACAGCCCGGTTTGAGTTTGCCAAAAGGCAAAAGGAACGTAAAGACTCTCAGACCATGAGAAACAAGATTCTCTGGTCTGATGAAACCAAGACTGAACTCTTTGCCCAAGCTTCACATCTGGAGGAAACCTGGCACCCTCTCTATGGTGAAGGATAGTGGTGGCAGCATCATGCTGTGGGGATGTTTTTCAGCGGCAGGTACTGGGAGACTAGTCAGGAAAGATGAATGGAGCAAGGTACAGAGATCCTTGATGAAAACCTGCTCCAGAGCGCTCAGGACCTCAGACTGGGGTGAAGGTTCACCTTCTAACAAGACAATGACTCTAAGCACACAGCCAAGACAACGCAGGAGTGGCTTTGGGACAAGTCTCAATGTCCTTGAAGGGCCCAGCCAGAGCCCAGACTTGAACCCGATCGAACATCTCTGGAGAGACCTAAAAATAGCTATGCAGCGACGCTCCCCATCCAACCTGACAGAGCTTGAGAGGATCTGCAGAGAAGAATAGCAGAAACTCCCCAAATACAGGTGTGCCAAGCTAATAGTGACATCTCAGGGATTATCAAAATAAATAGGATGCACCTGAGCTCAATTTAGAGTGTCATAGCAAAGGGGTGTGAACACTTACAGTACCAGTCAAAAGTTTGGACACACCTACTCATTCAAAGGTTTTCTTTACTTTTACAATTTATTTTCTACATTGTCCAATAACAGTGTAGACATCCAAACTATGAAATAACATATATGGAATCATGTAACAACCAACAAATGGTTAAATCTAAATATATATTATATTTGAGATTCTTCAAAGTAGCCACCCTTTGCCTTGATAACAGCTTTGCACACTCTTGGCATTCTCCTAGCCAGCTTCACTTGGAATGTTTTAAAAACAGTCTTGAAGGAGTTCCCACATATCCTGAGCACTTGTTGGCTGCTTTTCCTTCACTCTGTGGTCCAACTCATCCCAAACCATCTCAATTGGGTTGAGGTCGGGTGATTGTGGAGGCCAGGTCATCTGATGCAGCACTCCATCACTCTCCTTCTTGGTCAAATAGGCCTTGCACATCCTTCAAGGTGTGTTTTGGGTCATTGTCCTGTTGAAAAACAAATGATAGTCCCACTAAGCGCAAACCAGATGGGATGGTGTATCGTTGCAGAATGATGTGGTAGCCATGCTGGTTAAGTGTGCCTTGAAATCTAAATAAATCACAGACAGTGTCACCAGCAAAGAACCCCCACATAATCACACCTCCTCCTCCATGCTTCACGGTGGGAACCACATGGAGATCATCTACAAAGACACGGCGGTTGGAACCAAAAATCTCAAATTTGGACTCATCAGACCAAAGGGCAGATTGTCGTGTTTTTTGTCCCAAGCAAGTCTCTTCTTCTTATTGGTGGGCTTTAGTATTGATTTCTTCACAGGAATTCAACCATGAAGGCCTGATTCACGCAGACTCCTCTGAACAGTTGATGTTGAAATGTGTCTCTTACTTGAACTCTGTGAAACATTTATTTGGGCTGCAATTTCTGAGGCTGGTAACTCTAATGAACTTATTCTCTGCAGCAGAGTTTCATCATAGCGCTTGATGGTTTTGCGACTGCACTTGAAGAAACTTTCAAAGTTCTTGAAATTTTCCTGGTTGACTGACCTTCATGTCTTAAAGTAATAATGGACTGTCGTTTCTCTTTGCTTATTTGAGCTGCTATAATATAGACTTGGTCTTTTACCAAATAGGGCTATCTTCTGTATACCACCACTACATTGTCACAACACAACTGATTGGCTCAAATGCATTAAGAAGGAAAGAAATTCAAACAAATTAACTTTTAACAAGACACACCTGTTAATTGAGAGAAGAGGAGCTGGTTGAGAGAATGCCAAGAGTGTGTAAAGCTGTCATCAAGACAAAGGGTGGCTACTTTGAAGAATCTCAAATTTAAAATATATTTAGATTTGTTTTCACACGTTGTTTACACTTCACTGTATGTAAATGTGATTTGTGATTTTTCTGTATATTATTTTCAATACATTTGTACAAATTTCTAAAAACATGTTTTCACTTTGTTATTATGGGGTATTGTGTGTATATGGGTGAGACAAAACATATATTTGATCAATTTTTAATTGAAGCTTTAACATAACAAAATGTGCAATAAGTTAAGGGGTATGAATACTTTCCGAAGGCAATGTATGCTAAAATGTTTATTCTATTCTACTGAGCCATTTACTTTATGTTCGTATTCTTATCTTTTCTTATTGTTGTTGCATTGTCTAGAATGAACCTGCAAGTAAGCATTTTGTTAGACGGTGTGTACTATGAGTATCCCATACATATGATTAGTATTACATTTGCAGTTTCACGTGTTAAACACTTTTACAGGTGAAAAATCAGATATGTAGTTTCACTTGAAAAACTCCCTCATGTGAAAATCTCATGTTCACATGATGAATTGCAAGTTCACATGTAAAAATCCCATTTGCAGCTTCACACGTGAAAACTCCACGTGAAAAACTCACTTTCACATGTGGAGTTGCAAATTCACATACGGTGGTGAAATAGAATTATTCTCTTCACATGTGAAAAGGTGGTGTTAACATATTGCAGAAGAAGTTTTTCCACATATGGAATTGGAATTTCTGTAATGCCATTCTGTAAAAAAAGGTAACTTAGCCTACCTGAGTATAATAATTCAAGTGTGTGAAAAATTATTATTTCTTCTTTCTGGGACATTCATTCGGAAACTTGCTGCTGCAGGCGCACACCTCTCTTCTTCATATGTTGGTCAGTGACCATTGGAGGAAGCCCAGTGTGTAAAGGGTCGATGTGCAGCAGGTGGGACGGAGTCAGGCGCAGGACACAGAGGATGAGTAATAAAATACTTTTACTCAAGACGACAACAAAATAAATTCCACGCAGGGAAAACAATCCAGCTCACAAAATAGTAGCAACTGCTAAACACAGAACAAACATACACAAAACCATGTGGGAGACAGAGGGTTAAATAGGGAATAAATAATAATGTAATGGAAACCAGGTGTGTACAATAAAGACAAAACAAATGGACAATGAAACCGGAAGTCGTGACAGTATGCCGCCTGATGGCCCGTTGCAGGTGCACATGGGCAGCGTCCCATGTCTCCTCCGAGCGCCGAAACCCTTCATGCACCGCAGGTGCCTCGATCTGGCTCTAATGCCATGGTGTCAGGACCGGCTGATAACCTAGTACACACGGAAAAGGAGATAGGTTAGTGGAGGAGTGGCGGAGGGAGTTTTGGGCCATCTCTGCCCAGGGGATGAAAGCCGCAACCTCCCCCGGCCGGTCCTGGCAATAGGACCGCAGAAACCTACCCACATCCTGGTTAACTCTCTCCACCAGCCCGTTACTCTCGGGTGAAACCCTGATGTGAGGCTGACCGAGACCCCCAGACGTTCCATAAACGCCCTCCAGACCCTAGACGTGAACTGGGGACCCCGATCAGAAACTATATCCTCAGGCACCCCGTAGTGCCGGAAGACGTGGGTGAACAGGGCCTCCGCAGTCTGTAGAGCCGTAGGGAGACCAGGCAAAGGAAGGAGATGGCAGGACTTAGAAAACCGATCCACAACGACCAGGATTGTGGTGTTACCCTGTGACGGAGGAAGATCCGTCACGAAATCCACCGATAGGTGTGACCAAGGCCATTGTGGAACGGGTAGGAGTTGTAATTTCCCTCTGGGCAGGTGTCTAGGTGCCTTGCACTGGGCGCACACCGAGCAGGAGGAAACATGAACCCTCACGTCCTTAGCTAAAGTGGGCCACCAGTACGTCCCACTAAGACAGCGCACCGTCCTACCGATGCCAGGGTGACCAGAGGAGGGGGACGTGTGGACCCAATAGAGCAAACGGTCGCGGACAGCAGACGGAACGTACAGCCGCCCAGCTGGACACTGGGTGGGAGTGGGCTCTGTACGTAACGCCCGCTCGATGTCCACGTCCAGCTCCCACACCACCGGTGCAACCAGGCAAGAAGCTGGAAGTATGGGAGTGGGATCCATGGTCCGCTCCTCTGTGTCATACATCCGGGACTGTGCGTCTGCCTTCGCGTTCTGGGAACCTGGTCTGTAGGATAGGGTGAAAACAAAAGGGGTGAAATACATGGCCCACCTTGCCTGGCGAGGGTTCAGTCTTCTCGCCGCCCGGATGTACTCCAGATTGCGGTGGTCAGTCCAGATGAGGAAAGGGTGTTTAGCCCCCTCAAGCCAATGCCTCCACGCTTTCAGAGCCTTTACGACAGCCAGTAGCTCCCGGTCCCCCACATCATAGTTACACTCCGCCGAGCTGAGCATCTTCGAAAAGAAAGCACAGGGGCAGAGTTTGGGTGGCGTACCCGAGCACTGAGACAGCACAGCACCTATCCCAGCCTCGGACGCATCCACCTCCACTATAAATGCCAAGGAGGGATCGGGATGAGCCAGCACGAAAGCCTGGGTAAACAGAGCTTTCAGGTGACCAAAAGCCCTGTCCGCCCCAGCCGACCACTGCAGTCGCACCCGGTCCCCCCTTAAGCAGTGAGGTAATGGGAGCCGCCACCTGACCAAAGCCCCGGATAAACCTCCAGTAGTAGTTGGCAAACCCTAAGAACCGCTGCACCTCCTTTACCGTGGTTGGAGTCAGCCAATTACACACAGCTGAAATGCGGTCACTTTCCATCTCCACCCCTGACCTGGAAAGGCAGTACCCTAGGAAGGAGACGGACTATGGAAAGAACAGTTATTGAAAGGAGTATTGAATGCAGGTAAAACTAAGTATATTCATGGTCGAATTGCTGCAAAGAAACCAATACTAAAGGACACCAATAAGAAAATACTTTATTGGGCCAAGAAACACGAGCAATGGACATTAGACTGTCTGCCCTTTGGTCTGATGAGTCCAAATTTCACATTTCTGGTTCCAACCGCCTGTCTTTGTTAGACGCAGAGTAGGCAAACAGATGATCTCCGCATGTGTAGTTCCCACCGTGAAGCATGGAGGACGAGGTGTGATGGTGTGGGGGTGTTTTGCTGGTGAGACTGTCAGTGATTTATTTAGAATTCAATGCACACTTAACCAGCATGACTACCACAATATTCTGCAGCGATATGCCATCCCATCTGGATTGTGCTTAGTGGGACTATCATTTGTATTTCAACAGCACAATGATCCAACACATCTCCAGGCTGTGTAAGGGCTATATGAGAGGAGAGTGATGGAGTGCTGCATCAGATGACCTGGCCTCCACAATCACCTGACTTCAACCCAATTGAGATGGTTTGGGATGAGTTGGACCACGGAGTGAAGGAAAAGCAGCCAACAAGTTCTCAGCAGATGTGGGAACTCCTTCAAGACTGTCGGGAACGCATTCCAAGTGAAGCTGGTTGAGAGAATGCCAAGAGTGTGCAAAGCTGTCGTCAAGGCAAAGGGTGGCTACTTTGAAGAATCTAATATATTTTGATTTGTTTAACACTATTTTGGTTACTACATGATTCCATGTGTGTTATTTCATAGTTGTGTTGTCGTCACTATTATTCTACAATGTAGAAAATAGTATAGATAAAGAAAAACACTTGAATGAGTAGGTGTGTCCAAACGTTTGACTGGTACTGTGTATATATATATACAAAATGTTTTGTTCACATGTTTTCACACGTCTCTGAAAACCATATGTTTTCAGAGACGTTCTTTTGATGTAATCTTTTGATGTGTTTTTTTGTTGTTGTAAGGCATAGACAATAAATCCTCACTCGCTATCTGGTGAGCCGTTTCAAAATCTCACCTCGTCAGTGATACCGCTGTGCATCTTTACACTTCCATCTCACTGAAAAGGTTCCCTATTTAACAATGGATACAAACACAAATTCAACACATTCAAAAAACATTTAGTGTCAGGGAATTTCACATGCTGCGGAATGTATGAAACAGCTGTCTGTAGCCCTTTTATGTAAATGAGACATTTGATAATCGTAATCTCCATCATGATAGTCATCTGCATCATGCACACGATACAGAAATGTACATTTCTGTGTTATCAGAGGAGTCCGCGCATCAATTATTAAACTGTATTAGGGATTGAAATAATTGGATGGCTCACGTCTTCCTCCAGTGAGGCTGTTTCTCTCTCAGACTGATACAGAGAGACTCAACTATGCTTTTACTACAAGCAGGCTTGACTACTGTAGTGCTCTCCTGTCTGGAAAAGCCATTGGTCAACTGCAAAACATACAGAATGCTGCAGCACGGGTACTGACCAAGACCAGATGCAGAACACATATTACACCGTTGAAAAAAATATATATAATATATAATTTTAAGATTAATCTATTGGTTTTTAAATCAATTGTGCAAGTTATATACCCAGTAGGTTCATCAGGTCCTTTGGCACTGGCCTTTTAACAATCCCAAAGCCTAGGAGCAAGAGGCATGGAGAGTCAGCCTTTAGTTATTATGCCGATACTGTGGACATATTTAAAAGAGATTTTTAAAACATAAATTTTTAGCTTTGCTTTTCCTTAGGGTGCTTTTTAGTCGTTCGGTATTATTATTTTGTTTTTTTATCCTCTTATATTTGTTGTGTAGTAAATATTTCATTTTTTTTTTTGTGTGTGAAGCACATTGCGTTGCATTCCATGTCTGAAATGCGTTGTGTAAATAAAGCTTGATGTGATGCTTAATGTCCACAGAAGATACTGCAACCTTCTAGTATTGTGACATCTCTTATGGAATGCCGCTCCATTTGGTTGTGTCACAACTGCCCGGAGTCGATGATGTAGGTCTTCATAATCATCATCATCGTTCCTATCAGTGTAGAGTCATCCACCCATGATGGTCTGGCTGATCTAGGATCAGATCCTAACCATCTCTCTGGACCAAACCCAAAGGTTACGGATCAAACATGCCCGGTGTTGATTGGGGAATGTGTAATCACTTGTGCAAACAAGGGAGAGAGCAGTTTTACTCCGCAGCCCTCACAACATCTCACCATATCTTATCTACATGGTGCCGAGACTACGTACCGAGGAATGATGTGACGTGAGTGCTGTTTTAACCAATCTCAGTCCAGGTATGTTGTAGAGACTAGTGAGAGATCTCCTGTTAGGACAATAGCCTACTGTGACTACTGGCAACCATTCACAGCATCTCCCCACCGCCTTCACCAAACCATCTCTGCATCTGTGGGTGCTTCTTTGTGACAAACGAGGTCCATCAACTGGAGGAAGCAGCTTGAGCATCACAAAAACAACTTCATTAAAAATAGTTTCCTTTCTCTTCTTGTGCTGGACCTTTTCAAAGAGGTGCCCCCCCCCCCCCCCCCCCCCCCCCCCCTCCCGAGGAGCCAGCGTCTGACGGACACTGACCCTAGGTAAGCACAAAGCCTGTGAGAGCAAGAGGGCTCCGGGGGGTCACAGCCTCCATTATTGTCCCTTGTATAGCTATTGACAGTTTTATTACTGAAACACACACACAGGCATGCAAGAACGAGCACACACACACACACACACACACACACACACACACACAAACACACACAAACACACACACACACACACACACACACACACACACACACACACACACACACACACACACACACACACACACACACACACACACACACACACACACACACACACACCTCTACGTTTGATGGGAACCCTAAGGAATGCCAAGCTTGAAGCACATCCCTTGTTTATAAAGGGCTGCCGCTATTCCTTTTCCAGCACTATGACTACAGCCATCCCTGTAACTATTACTGCTAATACTAGCTGTGAGTACTACTTTCAGCTGCCGATAGTGTATTGTTTTTCCAGCTTCAAGTAGACACTATTTGCCTATTATCTTGTGGGGGGGATTGTAGTGTCATCATCATCATGTTAAAGTGTTTCCGATGTGTTGTGTGTGGGTTGATGTGAGTGAACCAACACCGGATCAATGTTTCCTCTGAAGCTTTTGCTTTTGTCTTCACTTATCATTATTTGGAGGGGGCTTAGTGTTGCTCAAGCTGCTGCTTAAAATGTTCATCCTACTGGTGTCTGAAATGAGAGTCACAAGGAGAATAGGAACCAAGAGGCAGACAGCTCGTCTCATTAGTCCCTTCCAATGTGTTCCACCGTCATACAGTAGTAGCCCACCACAACCCAACACAAGAAAAAACGAAGAAGCAAGACTTGGAGAAAATGTTACACGCAGCCTTCTTTTCTCAGATTTGGAAGCAGGCTGTTATGGACATTTCTCAGTGGATTGGCATGATTTGTAACTGCGTACAGATTTGACCCTCCAGACCTCTTTCTAAGAATGAACATGTGGATTCGCACGGTAGCTGCCTCCAGCCTCCTGCCTAGTGCTCTCATGTTCTCCCGAGGAAATTACTGTGGCTTGTATTGACTCTCTGTCAGAGGAAGCAGGGTGATTTGGACTTCTGAAGGATACGAGGTAACCTGACCCCTTGTCAGAAGCAGGCATTACACAGGAGAGCGGTCACAAGGGTGAAAGAAATCGCGTGACTTCAAGGTGCTGCACACCACACACACACAATGACAGAACAGGTTGTGTGCTTCGGTGTCATGATCTGCTTCTCATATATCTGTGACACGCTGTTGAGATGATCTATGGACATTCCTTCAATGTCACCGCTATACCCTTGCCTCATTAATGCTGGGGAGGAATTTAGTGGGTATTGTGCTACATAAAACCAACATGAATCAGTGTCTGTCACTTCTCCAGACTCCTGAGGTTGGCCTGGATCCAATAAAGCTGTCATGGTTATCGGCAAAGCACTGACTGGACTTGCACTACCGGTGAACCAGCCATCTCTGGTCAATAATCCTAGTTTTTTTTGGCAAGTGCCAAAGCCTACCAGCTCTCTCCTCAAGACAAGGGTGCCCCTCACTACCTACACCCCCACGAAAGCTTTGCACTGCTGCTCGCCAAAATGCTGCAAAGGGGTTTCACTCCTGAGCACAGATTTGATTGAGACTACTTTCTCTTTAGCCCCGGTTCATTTGAATATGAATCTCCACAGTAACCGACCGTAAAACAGAGGGAGACCCATCAACCACCACCCGCCTCTCTCGTCCCAGCATCTCTGCCTCATGCTCAAGGCCCGGCTTCCTAAAACAAGGCCTGCTTAATAAAGGCAATATCTTATTCTTTCCCCCTTGAATGACACAAAGAGGACCGGGGCCCTTTGCAGGGCTGCCAAGGACAGTGGACAAAGACCTGAAGCACGGAGAGGGAGAGCACAGCCCCCCACTCCACTTCACAGTCCACAGGGGCCTGGGACTGAGGGCACATCCAGGGGCCAGGGACAAAGCTTTCCTCGTGTCTCAGATCATCCTCAGAAATGACTTATTTTCAGCAATGACTCCATTTCTGATTAATCTGGAACCTAGTACTCAAAGTCAAAACAAATTTTATATGGATTAAATTGCCCCTTCCCTCTTCAACCTCCATAACAATATTGTAGAAACCCCTAGGGCAGTAAATTGATCCAGCATGGCGAAGTTGGAGTGCGTCAACCACAGGCATCCCACTCATTAATAATTATGTGCAGAAATGATTAGGATGTCTTGACAAACATTAATGAAGAACCCCAGGACTCCTTATTTCAATAATTAATGGCATAAAGCAATGATTGCTGTGAATACCTTAATGCTATTACGCGTGCAAATGATATGTTCTTGCATTGAATGGGAAGGAGAAGAACAACTTTGGCAAAATGTATTTTGAAAGTAAATTATGGTGGATTGTCTTAAATGGTTATTGCATAATTCATAAAATGACGAAAGGGCCCACTGGGAAAACAAAGATTATGTACGCGAGAGAGGATCTGGTGTTGTGCATACTAAACTGAACTATGCTTATGAAACTAGATCATACCATTGTTATACCATTAAACACCACCAATATATCGTATAATACTCTATGGATTTATCATACCATCTCAGCAATATAATCAATGAAACATCACACTGGGCACAGAGTGGTTGAATCAACCAGTCTTTTCAACGTTTCTGTGCTCAGTGGGATTCTACAAATGTATAATTCTTTCGGGCCAAAACGTACCCATAAACAAAGCCTTTTCCATGTCTTCATCCAAGAGATCTGCAGGACAAAATAGAAATAGGCATTAATTACAGTATTATGATTTCCCCCACATTCCTCTCTCCCTTCATCTGCCTCTCTTACCTCTCTCTGTGCCCCCTCACCTACCCTTTCTCCACCCGTGTACTCTCCCTGACCCCTGAAGCACCATACTTAGTGCGCCACCTGCTGGTGACAGGGTTTCTGACCCCACATTTGGTAGGGCAGTGGGATTGAGGGTGCTGAAAAGCACTATACTAAAAGTAACAAATGTGAAAACTACAATATTGAGTGTTATTGTACATTGCTGCATGAGAGGGAGAAATTAGTGTTATTTTTATAAAAATATGGGTAAAGGGTCCACAGCGCACTTGTTAGAGCTCTTTTCCATATAAAAAGAAAATGTGTAAAAGTTATTTCTGTTGATTTATTATTGCTAGAGAAATGTATTTAAACCATTTACATGTATGGAAATCCATATTATTGTTGCTGTTATAGACTGGCATATAATGGGTTAATTTAAGATTGCACCTCATTTGAACTGGGCGACAGGTAGCCTAGTGGTTAGACTGTTGGGCCAGTAACCAAAGGTTTGCTGGATTGAATCCCTGAGCTGACAAGGTAAAGATATGTTGTTCTGCCCATGAACAAGGCAGTAAAACCCACTGTTCCCCGGTAGGTCATTGTAAATAAGAATTTGTTCTTAACTGACTTGCCTAGTTAAATAAAAGTTGTTTGCAGTAACTTCTTTGTTATTGTAATATCCAGTGGCGTCATGCACCCCAAACATCTGAGGGGGCACACAGTGCCCAGTGGGAAGAGGCTATCAATCAAGCTATTGTAGCTAGCTTGTCTATTTTACAGTGGCTGGCATGCCTGATTGCAAAGTTGGTAGACTTTAGAAAAGCAAGCTACTAAATGTACTATATAAGACTCACATTCCTTTCAATCTTTTACCCAGATGTTAGCAGAGAATAATATTTAGTTTCTGTAAAAAAAGAACCAAAGGTCAGGACGATACAGACAGCTCAAGAGGTATGCTTAGATATGCAGAAAAATTTCATTTTTTTTTTAAACATAGAATTAAGCATAATGATTATGGATCTAGATTGCAGGAAAAAGCTGTTTCAGGTGTTTGGAAAAGTCTAAATGTATTTTTTTTTTTCGAACACCTGTCAACTAATGTGAATTCAACATGAAATCAACAAACAATTTCAGCTTTTAATTGGATTTAGGTTAAGAGTTGGATGGAAAAAAAAGACAAAATTCCCTTATGTTGATTACTGTTTCAAATCCAATCAGTTTTCCACATCATCACATAGAATGTTTTGTTGTTGAAATGATGTAGAAACAATGTTGATTCAACCAGTTTTGCCCAGTGGGTTGGTAGCTAGTTATGAGGTTGGAAGACTGGGAACCTATCTGGGCTATTTAAAGCCAGCTTCATCAAAGTGCTAGGTGGCTTGTAGTATTAAAAAAAATATATATAATATATAATGATAATAATAATATATATATATTTTAAACAACAAACCTGAGGGGGCACGTGCCCCTGTGCCCCCTACGGACATACTACGCCTCTAGTAATATCCCAAACGGATAGTAGCAGTTTCAACATTAAGGACTCCAGCTTTAAGATACAGTTTTCACTATTTCATTGGTGGATTTATCCCCTAATTTCATCCTTTATCATTCAACATCAAATGAACTGTGTGACATACCTGGACATTATGTGAGTAAAATAAAAGTTTTTTTTGTTTATATCAAGAAGTTATATCTCAAGCCTTTTCTTGGAAACATTGGAAACACATTGAAACCCTCTTTATGGTGTCAGGAATTGGCCTATATCAGAATGCTGGGACATTGT